>NC_061089.1:52186745-52196745 GCF_015104395.2 Macrobrachium nipponense
AACATTTATGTTAAAAAGCTTTAAAATTCTAGGAATATCTAAAAACCTTTCATCATAAGGTAATTTTAGAATGTTATGCTTACTAAATTCAAGTTTGTCATTAGTTGAATAAAATGTTTTCCTAGCTCTTTTCCATGCCACATCTACAAAAGTCCTTGGGTATTTAAGTTTCAATGCAATATCATAAATAGGAAACATTTATAACACGAATGTTAAAAACAATGTTGATTTTATAAACAAATTGAATAGTTTAAATTTGAATTTTGATTTTGATATGGTTAGATTTGATGGTGTCTCTTTATTTACAAAAGTGCCTGTAGATGACTTACTTGAATATTTGGAGGAGGAATTAGAACGTCATGACATTCCCTTAACTATAGCAAACCTCATTAGTCTCATAAGGTTATGTATCAAAGATAGTAAATTTTATTTTAATGGGGAATTTTTTGTACAAAAGTTTGGCATGACTATGGGTAACCTTTATCTCCTGTCCTTAGCAATATTTACATGGAATTTTTTGAGACAAAACTCTTACTAAGAATTTTGCCCCAAAAAGTTATGTGGTTTAGGCATTTAGATGATATTTTCTCTATTTGGCCAGTTCATGAAAATCTCCCGAAATTCTTTAATAATCTCAATAATTTAGTCCCTTCTATCAAATTTATTGTAGAGGAAGAAAGAAACTGTAATTTGAATTTTCTTGATGTAACTGTCCATAGAAATGATAGAAATTTCACCTTTTCAGTCTTTCGGAAATCAACTAACATTGCCTCTTTTGTTCATTACTACTCCAATCACCATCAGAATGTTAAATTCTCTGTTTTTTCTGGATGTTCCTAAGGGCTTTATGTGAAACTTAAATACCCAAGGACTTTTGTAGATGTGGCATGGAAAAGACCTAGAAAAACATTTTATACAACTAATGACAAACTTGAATTTAGTAAGCATAACATTCTAAAATTACCCTATGACGAAAGGTTTTTAGATATTCCTAGAATTTTAAAGCTTTTTAACTTAAATGTTATTTTTAGTAATATTAATGTCAAGAGTTTAGTAATCAAAAATCTCCTAAAGATCTTCCAGGCTGCATATATGAAATTCCTTGCAAAAAGTGTGATAAAGTCTATTACGGACAAAAAGGTAAACAAATAGCACCAATATTCTGTGAGAACTGGGCAAATATCGAATGCATTATTTGTACATATGAGAGACTTAGATCATCCTATTAACTGGAGTCAAGCAAGAGCCTTAATCCCATGTAATGACACAGTTAAAAGGAACATCATTGAATCTTGTTTCAACAAGTCAAATAATGGAAATGTTCTAAATTTAAGTCTTAGTTTATTTAAACTTGGTGCCTTCATAATGAAAAAAGTTGTAGATAAATATAAGCAACAAAATTAATATATTCAGTTTTTACATGTTTTGGACTGTACAGATACTTTGTAGTTTCTGTTAGGGCTAAATCTATGTTTAGGTTTCTGACCATGTGATATCCGATAATCCTGGATTATCTCTTTAATTTTTCCCCTTTTGACAATTAACCATCTGGTATTCTTGATCTTGTTGTGTACCTGAGAACTTTCTCTCCAATTGTATTTCATTCGTTCCTTGACAATGTCTTAGTAAAGACAAAAGCGCTTGTATTTCTGACTATCATTTTCCTGTGGTATTCGCTTATTTAATGAAGTCACGTGCATCTACTGTGATTTTTTAAAGCATGTATATCTATGTATATATATATATATATATATAAATATATACATACATACATATACATATAATATATATGTATATATATATATATATATATATATATATATATATTATATATATATATATATATATTAAAGGGGCGGGGCGGATGTAATCGGTATTTGAAAGATGGGTGTCACGATAAATTAGACCCGCCTCTTGTCTGCAGTTTGTAAAGAATTGTTGCACTTGTTCTATTAGCTCTATAATTCATACTGTTCTAGATTTGTTTAGGTCTTTTTCTGATAGATCTGCTACTCACGTTTGGATACTGGGTTTAGGTAAAAAGGGTCCCCTGCGAAAGGGTTCACAACAAATAAATAAGCACTATTCAGTTGGACACGATCCATTCATGACCAAAAGCTATGCAACATCTTAATGTCACCGTGTTAAGGTAATTTTGATTACTATTCCTGTGTTAAGTATCAGTGTTAGAGTAATTGATGGCTCATTTATTGAACAATGTATATATTTATACTTAGATATATAGCATACTTATACATTATGCACTAACAGGAATGTTTAAGGATATATCCTTATGTTCGTGGTAAGTTTATTATACCCCTAGGATATAGGATCAGTTTCCATGTTCAGCTTCACTTTGACATTAAGCCATGAGGTAAAAATCAGTTAGTCTCGTTACATTTTTCTTCTGCACTAATGGATAGTCATTTTCTTTTTCTGTTCAATTACGTAATAAGTAAGTTTCTCTTGAAATTATAAATAGCTGAAAGACTCTTAATGTTGAACTTATTATCTCTTACTAAAAATTTATAGTTCATATAGTCGTCCCCACCGGTGATCAGCGTGGCTTTTTGCATGTAGAACTTAGCAATGCAATTAAAATCCTCTAGTGATAATATATTAAACATTGTGGGATAGAGCTTCTTGGGTAATACTTTTGTTGATATTGATTTTTTGTTAGTACAAGTAAACATTTCCGCCAGGAATGTACCACGACGATGTTTTAATCCGTTGTCTTAAAATGCAAAATGAAGCCACATGAGATTGGTGAAAAGATTTTGTCTCAGCAAAGTAAATGAGAAAACCTTATGAATTCATAGTTATTGATACTAATATATATATATATATATATATATATATATATATATATATATATATATATATATATATATATATATATATATATATATATATATATATATATATTATTAGCACCAATAACTTCGAATTCATAAGATTTTTCCACTTACCTTCCTGAGACAAAATCTCCTCACTGAATTCATATAGCTTCATTTTACATAAACCCCCTGCTCTCTTCTTCCTCGATCGAGCCTGGGCAAGAGAGAGAGGGGCCACTTGGCCTTAGCTATGACGCCAAGAAGCGTCAGTCTCAACTACCTACGCTACCCCGTGATCTCGCCGTCTAGTAAAATGACACAACCATCTTACAAAAGATGTCCCATGGGAACGATCACCTCGCTTCTTACCTTATGCGGCCGCCTTCCCTATACATATCCTTTTGGGTGGAACTTTAAATTCTTTCTGTCATAGTTCAGCTATCAGCAACTTTATTTATCTATTTATTTATTTATCATTTACTTGTTTATTTATTCATTTATCTATAAATTCATTCATCCATTTATTTATGCATTTATCTATAAATTCATTCATCTATTTATTTATTCATTTATCTATAAAATCATTCATCTATTTATTCATTCAAGAATGTACGTAGTGAATTACCTTCACGAGGCCCTTGTGACTATATGTACCACAAGAGCCAAAACGAAATCATAAAAGGCTCTAGGTACTAATGCCTTTTGCTATTTCCTTTTGGCACTTGCTATATTGTATGTAAGTATAATCGTCCTTCCGATTCTTGCTATACATGTACGCGCATAACCAACGCCATCTTGAAATGTCAATTCAAGATGGCGTTGGTATAACAGCCTCATGAAACCGCCACGATCACTGGACAAAATCTCCGGAAGCCGAGAAATCAAGTGCTGCCAAGCGCCCCTTATCTGAAAGTATCCCGAGTCCCTTCAGGAGGCAAAATCCTGTCGGTGATGGGAAAAGATATTAGTGGATCTCCCTTAAGGACCTTCCGCAATTATAGGGATCCGTGAGAGGGGGAAGTATTGCCAATTATCAGCCTTGGATCTCTCTCTCTCTCTCTCTCTCTCTCGTTTGATTTCCCTTTTATACACGCTCTCTTGGATGACCTACTACGCGCCGCAAAGGATGGATGGGGTCATTACACGGGGTTATTACGTTAAGGTATGAAGGGAGGGGGAAATAATGAAATGCCTAAAGGCTAGAATGAATATGAATGCACACACAACACGCGCGCGCACATGCATACAGCGTACACACACACACACACACACACACACACACACACACACACACACACACATATATATATATATATATATATATATATATATATATATATACATGCATGTTTGTATACATGAAAGTACTGTACATACCCTCACCTTTATAATCTATATGTATATGCTGTAATCATTAACGGAATTACGAATATTTTTTTATTATCATAATATTAACATACGTATATAACTATACGAAGATATACATTCTTTTGTTCACAATGCCAATGCGCAATCGCAATATCTTCCCTAACAAAGTCAATTAGAATCCTATTTTGCAGTAAGTAAAGGACGATCTATTTGCAAACAGGTTATATTCAGTTACTGAGAGAGAGAGAGAGAGAGAGAGAGAGAGAGAGAGAGAGAGAGCTGTTTTTACGGCATGTGCTGAGTAACGTAGGTTTCAAAGAATTATTAATATTTTCTGAGTGCGTTTCTTTCCTCGGTTTTGTCTATATACTTTTAATTAGTTCCCGATTTTCATGAAATCTCTCTCTCTCTCTCTCTCTCACTCTCTCTCTCTCTCTGTCAGATCTATTTCGAATGTATATACGTTTAAATTTCCTTTCTTTATCTTGTTGCTTTCGTTTTCTCTTGTGGGTTTTCTTATTTTAGCTTTTTTCCGTATTACCATCCTATCTACCTTATCTTATTTTTTCCTTCAGATTTATAATATTGTTCCTCTCCTTTACTCTCCCTTTCTTCGTATCTTATCTCTCTTCTACTTTTTGTTCTCTTTTCCTTTTTTGTTGTCCTAATATTTTTCATGTAAGTTTCTTTTTACGTATTTTTACATTTATCATCTGTGCCCTACTCCTGCATGTAATATGTCTTCCTCCTTTTTCCTCCCTACCTATATATCTTTTAGCTTATTATCCTGTCATTTTTTATCGCCTGGGTTCTTCCTGTATTCTACTTTTATCAGCTTTAACCCTGTGCCCCTATCTTTTAGTGTCCAGCTTTTATTTCTTCATCCTAATTTCATTTCTTATTCACTTATGCTGCTTTTCTCAGACATTATTTTTTCATTCTTTTTTTCCCAATTCGTCTGTCCCTTTTATTTCTTATTCCTTTCTCTTTTTAATGTTCTTCTTTCTGTGTATGCTCCTATTCCCCGTCTCCTTTCATTCTACTATGATCCACTTTTCCTTCTTTTCATTCTACACAGTCTATATTCCCCCCACCCCATCCCCATCCCCACCACGACCCTTTTCCAACTCCAAGTGTCCATTTCCCCTGAATGTCTACCCCCCTGTTTCTTGCCAAATTTCCCCCCCCCCTCATTCCTCTGCCTTCCCCCCAACCCCCCAACCCCCCTGCCTCCTTCCACAACTTACCCCTCCCCATTTATGAGTTCCTCTTTTGGCACAGTAGCCTCAAATTCAGCTTCGCGTAAATTCTACTCTCCATTCGATTAAGATTAAAGAGAATGATACTATGAAGAATGACAAGGACGTAAGGCTTCTCTCTCTCTCTCTCTCTCTCTCTCTCTCTCTCACACACACACACAACCTCCTAAGGGTTTCTCCACATACACAAAGGCTTCTCTCTCTCTCTCTCTCTCTTCCCACACACCCATAATCTGCAAAGGCTCCTCCCCCACAGCCTCGCATTTTTTCCCGATTGTGTCCTATTTCTCCAACCCTTCCTCCACCTTCTCTCATCTCCCTCATTCTTTCCTTCTTCCCCAACACCTACACCGAAAAATCTCACCCACAGACACAAAGCCTCTTCTTTTCCTTCCTTTCTTCCTCCTCCTCCTTCTACTCTTCCGCCTCCTTCCTCTTTTTTCTTCTTCTTCTCCCTTAAACGTAATGACTTCGTTAAAGACTGTTCAGTCCCTAAAGAGGTTCCTTGGGACCATAAGAAAGACCATAGTCGTAGATCTCACAGGTTTTCCCTCTCCTTTCCCCCTGGCGCTCCACCAAGATAAAAAGCAAGAGGAGAGAGAGAGAGAGAGAGAGAGGCAAAAGAAGTGATCGGGAGAGATACACAAATAGACAGACCGACGCAATATCATTTCAGAATCCAAGCGAATTCTATGAAACAGGAATCAAAATCACAAGAGGAAGATTTGAAATGCTTGAACAGACACGAATTAACAGACAGAAAAGGGAAAGAATCATATGCTAAGTCAAAGCATGTATAAAGCGAATATTAATACAGAGAGAGAGAGAGAGAGAGAGAGAGAGAGAGAGAGAGAGAGAATAAGGGTTGAATGAGTTAATATATTATACTATTATACATAACACTGGCTTCCCCCCCTTCGAGAGATAAGACTAACGGGGCCCAAGAATAAGACTACAGTTCATAAAACTGGTTGTTTACGATAATACGTATACATCGAAATGTATATATATATATATATATATATATATATATATATATATATATATATATATATATATATTTATATATATATACATACATAGATACGTATATACATAAATACACACACAAATACACACACACACACATATAGATATTATAAGAAGCATATGAATTTTATGGATCAGTATTGCAAATCAATATACTTTTGTATGCGGTTCATGTTATCCGTTTATCTGAAAAATGTAAAATATATCATTTTAATTTTTTTTTTAAATTATCTTTTACATAGTTCGCACACTTGACTCTTGTTTGCCTCCTAAACTAAGTCAGTAAAACAGGTATGCATAAGCCGATTGTATAAGCCGTTAGAATATTTCATCAACTCTTTGCATCTGGTACGTGTTGGGTTTGGATGACGAAGAATATGAATAAAGCAATATGCTTGACCCAGAAACATTCTGGAGCCGAATAAAAACTGGAGCGAAACCGTGGTGATTCTATTATATTTTTAATCTCTCTTTTGACAATTGTTGGTAATATAATAAAAGAATGCGAATCCATCCCTGCCTGCATGAAATTCTAGTCGCCGAAGTTTTTTTTTTCTTTTTTTTTTTAGCTCTGAATCTGCTCCAAATGCCTGGAGCCCAGGCAGCTGGAAAATAATCGGAATAAAACGAACGGCGGACTGGGTAGAGCGAATCAATTAGTGACGTCTACTTAAGAGAGAGCCAGTTTCCCTTCACCAACCCCCGCCCCCCCGGTTTCCATTTTCGGCGACTTTCCCCCACACGCTACCTTACAATCCATCCGTCTAGCAGCTGAGGTCTGGATACCGAGAATAGACACCACGACTCTCTTGAGCAGAATTTCCATTGATGGCCCAACGTGAATAATTTAGGGCGAAAAGAAGAGGAGGAAAATCGTTTCTTGACAAGGGAACAAATATCTCGATAAAATGAAGACGTCGAGGTACATGGGTGTACGGTTAGTGACATCTGTGTTCAGAAGTTGTCAGCTTATTATGGCCTATTTCGGGCGCTTCTGGTCCTTCCAATAGTCTTATCTTTCAATTGAGTATATTCTTAAATCACCTTTTTTTAAGCGTCTAAAGTAAATGCAATGCTCAAATTGTCAGCAGTAATTTCAAGATAGTATGACTGTGTTCATAGAAGACGCTAAAACTATTACAGGGTCAGGCAATTCTGATAAATCAGAAAATTAAATACGACAGAAGATAACCCATTTAGTTAAACAATACGTTTGCACCAAAGGAAAAAGTTTGGTAAAAAAGACAAGGTTTTTACTTATAGTTTTCCTTCTTGCCAATAAATATCATCATTGTTATTAAAAATTCTATTTAAGAAACTGATAGTAAAAAATACCTCTATATTGCTGAAGTAGTATTTACCTGAAAATAAGATTAAAGATTAGACAAATACCTATATCCTACTTAGTGATAGAAAAATGAATCGTTTATGAAAATATATAAAACTATATCCATAATTCATAACGTCTGACCGATAATCACTTATTAAATGCTTAGTCTAGAATCTTTTGGAATAGTTTGTCATTAATATTAAGTAAATAAAGAAATGTTTTAAGTATCTCAAAGATATATTCACAAATCATAGTATATAATCAAGGCGCTCATACAAAACTCTTACAGTCTAAAACCATACGAAAACTTTTTATAAGAATAATAATAAACTCATTTCACTATTATTATTATTATTATTATTATTATTATTATTATTATTATTATTATTATTATTATTATTATTATTATTATTATTATTATTCAGATGAACCCTGTTTATATGGAACAAACCCACATTCAAGCTTCCAAAGAATATGGTGTTCATTAGGAAGCAGTAAGAGGAGATAAAGAGAAATACAGAAAGAAGAGAACTCACTGGTTAAAAAAGAAAAAAATCAATGAATATCTTAACAAATAGTTAATAGTACATTACAATGCAACGAGAATGGGATTAGGGTAGTAATGCATTACATCTTCACTTAAACTTTTGAATTCCCAATTGCTCTTTTTTTTTTCTTATATGTATTTTCCCATCAGAAGCCTTGCGACCCGTCTGAAACTAGATAGATTTACGAGTCGAGCAATACTGTTAACCTGACAAGTGTTTCCCTGCAATGCCCTGATAACAGAAATGGCGCTGGCTAGAATGGTCACAGGAACGACAGTAATAGGCCATGAAATAAACATTTTTCTCGGGGCCTCCTCGAAATTGGGTCTTTATTTACGTTAAACGTTGCATTTGGTGTCCGTGCTTTTATTTTCCATTTATTCAGGAACGGATAATAATAATAATAATAATAATAATAATAATAATAATAATAATAATAATAATAATAAGAAGAAGAAGAAGAAGAAGAAGAAGAAGAAGAAGAATTGTAGATTAAGTAGTGGTGGTAAAGACAGCAATTTCGTCTAAAAATATTTAGTCTACCATATTATGTCCAAACTAATTTCTGTCTGTCTGACTGTCTGTCTGTATTGTGTCTCTCGGTGTATGTATGTATTTGTGTGTGCGTGTTGTGTGCGCGAATGCTTCTATGTCTATTTTTCCCTAGCACACAGTGAGAAATGAAATTTCTATCTCTTCAACATTGCCTGCAAAGGAATTGCTCTCTCTCTCTCTCTCTCTCTCTCTGTCTCTCCCATTCAATAGTATATATTAAAACTCACATTTCATCCAAAAGAATGACCTCTTTCCCTCCCTTTTTCTCCTCCTCTCTTTCTCTTCCTCTCTCTTTCTCCGTCCCCTTCATGCGCTATTTATTCCCGAACTTTATAAGTAAACAGTGAATGACTCGGAAAGCCACACGTAAGCCACTGATCCCTCGTGTTATTGAAAATCTTTCATTATATCTCAAAGCTTAAAGTATCATTCCCTGCTTTGTTAAGTTTTGGTCTTTTCTCCTCTTCTTTTATTCAGGTTTTCCTCGATTTTTGAATCTTGTTTTTTCACTTTTGCTTTTTCTTTTTACATGATTTTCTGTTTCGTTTAGTCTGGCTCTTGTGATTTTACCTCTTCCAGCTTTAATGTGGCTCTTTTTTTATACGTTTTATTCGTTGTTAAAGAGGAACTCTGCAAAGTTTTCATTTCCTTTTATTCCTTTTATTTCCTCTCCGTTTCATTGTCATTTTGTTTAATCTGTTCAACAACTTCCACAGATGTTTTTCACTTGTTTTTCGAGTTTCATTTGTGCTTTTATTTTATTTTTCTTCATAAACTCATTGTTTCTCACCAAGCATATCTAAAATGGAAGTATATATATATATACTATATATATATATATATATATATATATATATATATATATATATATATATATATATATAAACATACACACACATACACACACACACACACACACACATATATATATATATATATATATATATATATATATATATATATAGTATGTATATATATCATATATATATATATATATATATATATATATATATATATATATATATAATCACTTTAGTACGTGATTCATTTATCACACATATCCGTAGGTGATAA
>NC_061089.1:52201745-52241745 GCF_015104395.2 Macrobrachium nipponense
TGTTGTGTAATGATCTCAACAGCAGATGAATTTAATAAAAAATATACAGAAATGCTCTTATTAGAATAAGAAATATTCTGTTTCCTTTAGCTATTACAGACAAGATTCCTTTGCCCCTATCATTGCCTAGAACTTGAGTTTTCTAAAACGTTGAATGCCATTACATCTTAATTCTCATTTACTCCTTACTTCTGATGATGAAACAGTGGAGCAGCTGTTTAAAATCCCTTTAAGAAAAGACAATACAGATATGAGAGTTAAAAATGTTCTTTGCAATTCTCCTCGGGCATTTTCTCCCATTTTTATGTTAATGAAATATGTTTTTCTTAGGCATATATCATATTGGCATATCATAATGTGATCCTTTGATGTAGTGTTTAGCCTACTACCCTTTTTTTTTTTTTATAAAATTTCTTCACACTATCTTTTTTCTGTCCTCTAATATTGTATCAGTATCTTAACAGAAAAAAGATCTGTGAATCACAAATAAGTAATGAAGTAATTAAAGGAAACGAGTGAACAGATGATTGAAAAAATCGCAGGCACATACATTAAGAGATATCAGAAGAGATTTATTTGGGCAACCCTGAAATTTTGCAGTTCTTTTGTTAATTTTCTAACTTTTCATATATATATATATATATATATATATATATATATATATATATATATATATATATATATATATATATATCTCAAATTTTGCTCCAACCACAGAATTAACAATACATTTCACCTAATCTCAAACCTCAGGTACGCTCGTACTTCCGGCAAACCCGTCTATGGTATAAATGACAAAATTTCTCCCCACCGCCCCAAAATAGCGGTCATTAGACGGTCGGCGTGAACGACAGGCGGTTTTAACCTTACGTCATAAGTTCTGATCACATGATTCATTTCACATGATTCATTCACGGTTCTATTGGCAAATCCAGAGATAAACGTTACATTACAAAATCAAGGAGGAACACTATTACTTTCGTTTTCTTGACTTAGATTTACACTAAATTAAAACAAAACAACAACGACGACATACTGATTTTGAAAAAATGCTGTGGGTAAAATACTACCCTCAATAAGCTAGATGCAAAATACAAGTTTGTTTGTAAATATATATATAACATCATTATAACAAAATATATATATATATATATATATATATATATATATATATATATATATATATAATATATATATATATATATATATATATATATATATACATATATATATATATATATATATATATATATATATATATATATATATATATATATATGAGAGAGAGACAGACAGACAGACAGAGAGACAGACAGACAGACAGACAGACAGACAGAGAGAGAGAGAGAGAGAGAGAGATTTCGGCAATTAACCAGATTATCAGTCAAGCTAGATAAAAGACAAACTGTAATGCCGGGCTAATATTTTAAATAAGTATGTAGATAATATAAGAAATATGTAACAAATAAGTGCTATTACTTCTATAAAGTAAAAATAAAAGGCATATCAATCGTTAGTGAGATTAATAACCGTCACATGTGACAGACTTGGATCTGGTAAGATTTAAAAAAAAATGTGTTCATGTTATACGAGACGTTTCGATGCTCATTCAGATTCTCTCTCTCTCTCTCTCTCTCTCTCTCTCTCTCTCTCTCTCTCTCTCTCTCTCTCTCTCTCTCTCTCTCTCAACAGACTTTAAAACTTTATAACGTAATCATTCATCCAATGAAAAAAAGCATAAGATGTAATTAAATAATTTAGATTAAGCCAAAACCACGTTGCCCCTTAACAAAACCAATCAATGAGTGAATAATAAAGCGAAATAACGGGTATCTGACAAATGAAAGCACTTAAGGAATGAATATCCCTCACGGTAGGCATTACAGGCTCATTCGTTCACCAGAACATCGAGTATCCATTCCATTCCTCTCAGCGCTAAATTCAGTTAGTCTTTTCCTCCCAGTGACCGTCACTATTTTTAATTATTCTTACCGGACGGAAAACATACCCTTGCTTAATATTTCAAGTTACTCTGCCTCTATCCATTTCCCACTATCCCGCCCATAATGCACTTTGTTAGACATCTGGTAAAATTAAGTCTAGCATGAACGCGTGGTTCTGCAAGGGGGTTATAAGTTATACAGGGATGTTTTTGTCGCTGTGAAGTTTTTTTTTTTTATTCTTTATTGAATAGCACTGAGAGAGAGAGAGAGAGAGAGAGAGAGAGAGAGAGAGAGAGAGAGAGAGATGAAAGCTGTACTATTCGCATAGTCTAGATAATCCAAAAAGAATATATTAGGCAGAGAGAGAGAGAGAGAGAGAGAGAGAGAGAGAGAGAGAGAGGGAGATAAAACTCGACGCGGAACATCACAAGGCTCCCGAGGGAGAAGGCAGATTTAATCATTCTCGTGAAAACATTATTCAAACCGATGAAAAATTCTGATTTGGGCGTCACACGGCGCTCCGTCCCAATGGGTTTTGGGAGAGTTCCAATTTAATCAACGCCATAGTTGCTGATTAGGTCCGATCAAAATCCCGCCAGCCTAGCCGAAGCTGGCATTTAGCGTCGGATGGGAGCATAGGGCCCCGTTCACTTTGTTTACTTTTATCTTTTTCATTTTTTATTTATTTTTTCCTGGGGATCAAATGTCTTTTTGGATGTGTTTTCCTTATCGTTTTGGTTTGGGACATTCAATTCTTTTCCCCGTTTTTTCGCTTGATCGTGTTTCACGTTTTTACTTTGGTTTGAGATCGTTCTTTGAGTTTATTTTTTGGGGACCGATGTTATTTTGGTTGCAGTACCGAAGTAAGCTGAGTCTGGTGGCTGTGGTCAGGGCTGAAAAGGGATGTGGCTCGCACCCTCATCCAAAAACTTGCTGAAAACAAATATATATATATATATATATATATATATATATATATATATTATATATATATATATATATGTGTGTGTGTGTGTGTGTGTGTGTGTTGTGTGTGTATAAATAAGTATATATAAGTATGAAGTGGTCAGGTTGGCAAGGTGACCTCGTCGTGATTATGGCATCGAGGGCTCGTTTCCCACTACCGAACATCATGATTTCTTAATATTTCTTTGAAGTTGGATCTCGAGTTTTTGCAGTGACATGAGTATCCAAAAAAAAGAGCAAGAATTTGAGAAGTTTAGAGGGTTTTGTGGCTATTGCAGTTATATATATATATATATATATATATATATATATATATATATATATTATATATATATATTATTATATATATTCATATACAACAATAAAGTATGTATATGTAATTATACATAATTATATGAAATATATATATATTTCATATATATGTACCGAACATCATGATTTCTTAATATTTCTTTGTAGTTGGATCTCGAGTTTTTGCAGTGACATGAGTATCCAAAAAAAGAGCAAAGAATTTGAGAGTTTTAGAGGGTTTTGTGGCTATTGCAGTTATATATATATATATATATATATATATATATATATATATATATATATATATATATAAATATATATATATATATCATATATAAAGTAAATGTATATGTATATACATATTATATGAAATATATATATATATATATATATATATATATATATATATATATATATATATATATATATATATATATATTTCTACAGGCAGATAGATTCGTGTTTGTGCTATATATTCTTGGAAGCGATCATCAATAGTGATTTGCAGATTTGGGAAGAGAAAAATAAGACTTCACAAGATATGGGGTGTTAAACCCGTGGAGTTCTTACGGTCCTCTGTATACTACAGGGTGTCCATAAAGTCCTAGTACCATTACAAGTATTTATTGGCCAGAATAGTACTGGGACTTTATGGACATCCTGTACTACTTGCATTACTTTAAATGTGCAGACATTCTCATGTAATAAAGTTAAAATTAGGAGCTATCTAATTAAACTTCCAAAACTTAGAAAACTCCAAAGTTGGGAAAAATCACTGAGAGGAAATTGACAAACTGGTTTTTATATACTGGTATTTACGTCAATATATAATGATATGCTGAGCCGTTGTTATTTTTGTTTGTTGAACATACCATATGACAAATCTTCAGCTGGTCCGTTACAAAACGAACACTTACCGTGACACTTCATATTCTCAGTAAGGAAATTTTATCTTCCAGAGAGAAAAGTGTTATTATTCTCTATATTCTGGATTTTGAAACTGTATCTGCTTACAAGAACCCGTGTTCACCGGTCAAGATCTTTCTCCTGGAGTCAGGAAAAAGTTTTCGTAAAATCACATGAGACGTCATATCCTGCACCATGCTGTAATATGTTGTGCCGATGTTCATAATATTTTGTAAAAACCCCAATGAAATAATCGACTCAAAAAATTTTTTCAAATAATACCTATTCAAACGCTTCTTGAATAATAATAATAATAATAATAATAATAATAATAATAATAATAATAATAATAATAATAATAATAATAATATACTTTATTAAAAGTAATGGCTACTTCAGCAGCGTTACACTTGTAGAGATTCTTCTCTATTTTGCGAATAGCGGCTTTTTCCGTGCTACTTAAACAGGCTAGTAGAGCGCCTATAGAGGTCATGGTAAAATACAGGGTCAAAATAGGTGTATATATTTGAATTTTACAGATAAACTATGATACCATAGTCATCAAAGTCATTAACGATTTTCTCTCTCTCTCTCTCTCTCTCTCTCTTTCTTAAAGCGAGCTTTCGTCTGGAGCTGCCAGACATCCTCGGGCTGGGAAGCTGAGGGTGGACTGATCTTGGTGCGGTGTCCGTCCTCCTTATATCTGTGGCTGACAGCAGGGGGTCTGCCCCATGCTTGTCTCCTATTGGCTGGTGGCGGTGAGTCTTGTTTTCATTGGCTGCCTGAGCCAGGTCTCAAGCCACTTTCTTCGGGCCGATGGTTGCGTTGCAGCATATCCTGCAGCCGCCTGGACCTCCTAAGCGGCGCTGTAACATTGATGGGCGTTGCGCTACGCTGTGGGACGTCACGGCTACTTTGATTTCCATCGGCTGCAGGAGTACCTCGTTCGGGCGTTGTCATCCATAGAGTTGTCATGATCGGTGGTGTCATTGTTGGTGGCAGGTCTTCTCATACTCGTAGGGAGGAGAAATTCTTCCTGCGTCGTATTCAGATTAGGTTTTATTTGCTGGATGAGTAGCGCCTCCAGCAGGCGCAACCGACGGGCATCAGGGCCTTCCCGATGATCTTCGTGTTCTTTATGATGACATCTCGGGAGATGGCCTCGTGATGTTTGGTGCGGGCGTGATTCTTTATAGCCCCCTCTTGGGCGTGGCACGAGAGTCTCTTCGACAGTCGCATGGTAGTCATACCTACGTAGGCGCCGCTGCATTCGCGGACTGGGCATGTATACTGGTACACTACATGCGTCTGCTTCAGGGGTTCTCGTGCCTGTGGAGAGGGGTTATTTTTCATAAAAAAGATCGCGCGTCCTCCGATTCTGGTAATATATGATTAGGTCGATATTCTTGGTGTCGTCAGTCGGGGATACATTATCAGAAATAATTTTCTTAATGGCGTCCTCTTCTTCACGGTAATGGGAACTCATGAAGGCTTTGTAGTACAGCTTGATATTATCCTGGGGGCGGGGCTGCGGGCTCTCACTACCGTACCATTTCTCCAGGGCTGTGCGGACTTCCTTGCTGATTAATTTATTTGAGTACCCGTTATTCACAAGTACTTGGGAGGCGCGGTCGAGTTCCTGGTGAGTGTCCTGCCAGGTTGAGCAGTGGGAGAGGGCCCTCCTGACGAAGGCCCTGACGGTGGTGCTTTTGAATCTGGCGGGGCACTCGCTGTCTCCGTTGAGGCAAAGTCCTAAATTGGTCTTCTTTGTGTAGACTGAAGTACGGAGACCGTCTTCCGTCTTGCTTACAAGGACGTCGAGGAAGGGGAGCCGATCGTCGGAGCTGCGTTCGACTGTGTAGTTCAGCACACTACACTGCTGAAATGCTTGACGGAGGGCTTCTACCTCATCCTCGGCATCGACTTGCACAAAGATGTCGTCAATATAACGTCCATATCTGCGAGGTTGCTGCATCCTGGCAGAGACCTGTTCCTTCACGGTGCCCATATAAATGTTAGCGAAGAGGATCCCCAGTGGGGAGCCCATCGCCATGCCGTCCTTTTGGCGGAACATCTGGCCACGGTGTGTGGAGAAAGGGGCCTTCCTCGTGCAGATCTCCAGCAGCGTACGGAGCGAGGCTTCCGGTATGTTGAGGGGCGCTGTCGACTGATTCCTGTAGACACGATCAAGGATTATATCTATGGTTTCGTCGACAGGCACGTTCGTAAATAGGGACTCTACATCCAGCGAGGCGATAATCCCGGTACCAGGGGCGTCCTTGATGGCTTCTAAGAACTCTGCCGAAGACTGCAGGCTGTACCGACTCGGGACATAAGGGGTCAAAATTTGGTTGAGGCGTTTAGCCAAGGCATACGTAGGGGAGCGGGCGTCTGGCTGATGATCGGCCGGAGGGGGTTTCCTTGCCCTTGTGGGTTTTTACATTGCCATATAAATAACCCAGGCTGTAGTCTCCTTGTATGGGCGGGAGGTGCACAGCATTTGTTGCAGCATTCACTGCGCTGATGACTCCGTTAGCCTCCCTCTTGATGTCGTCTGTCGGGTTCCTCGTCAGGCGCTCGAACTTGCTCTCGTCAGACAAAATAGCATCCAGCTTCTCGTGATATTCGGCAGTATCAATCAAGACGAAGGCTGCTGTCTTGTCCGCGCGTCGCACCGTGATGTTCACTTTCTCCTTCAGTTCCTTCGCTGCTTTCTTCATCTCCTTGGTGAGGATCCCGCTGGAGTGCGAGCCCCTCTCTGTAAGAGCTTCAGCAAGTAGGAGGGGTTGAAGGGCGTCGGTAGTTCTCACGGTGCTCCGGGCTCGAGTTGCTGGATGGAGTCTAGCAGTCTACCACAAGCAAGGAAACCCCCTCCGGCCGATCATCAGCCAGACGCCCGCCCCTACGTACGCCTTGGCTAAACGCCTCAACCAAATTTTGACCCCTTACGTCCCGAGTCGGTACAGCCTGCAGTCTTCGGCAGAGTTCTTAGAAGCCATCAAGGACGCCCCTGTACCGGGATTATCGCCTCGCTGGATGTAGAGTCCTATTTACGAACGTGCCTGTCGACGAAACCATAGATATAATCCTTGATCGTGTCTACAGGAATCAGTCGACGGCGCCCCTCAACATACCGGAAGCCTCGCTCCGTACGCTGCTGGAGATATGCACGAAGAAGTCCCCTTTCTCCACCCACCGTGGCCAGATGTTCCGCCAAAAGGACGGCGTGGCGATGGGCTCCCCACTGGGGGTTCTCTTCGCTAACTTTTATATGGGCACCGTGGAGGAACGGGTCTTTGCCAGGATGCAGACAACCCCGCAGATATGGACGTTATATTGACGACATCTTTGTGCAAGTCGACGCGAGGATGAGGTAGAAGCCCTCCGTCAAGCATTTCAGCAGTGTAGTGTGCTGAACTACACAGTCGAACGCAGCTCCGACGATCGGCTCCCCTTCCTCGACGTCCTTGTAAGCAAGACGGAAGACGGTCTCCGTACTTCAGTCTACACAAAGAAAACCAATTTAGGACTTTGCCTCAACGGAGACAGCGAGTGCCCCGCCAGATTCAAAAGCACCACCGTCAGGGCCTTCGTCAGGAGGGCCCTCTCCCACTGCTCAACCTGGCAGGACACTCACCAGGAACTCGACCGCGCCTCCCAAGTACTTGTGAATAACGGGTACTCAATAAATTAATCAGCAAGGAAGTCCGCACAGCCCTGGAGAAATGGTACGGTAGTGAGAGCCCGCAGCCCCGCCCCCAGGATAATATCAAGCTGTACTACAAAGCCTTCATGAGTTCCCATTACCGTGAAGAAGAGGACGCCATTAAGAAAATTATTTCTGATAATGTATCCCCGACTGACGACACCAAGAATATCGACCTAATCATATATTACCAGAATCGGAGGACGCGCGATCTTTTTATGAAAAATAACCCCTCTCCACAGGCACGAGAACCCCTGAAGCAGACGCATGTAGTGTACCAGTATACATGCCCAGTCCGCGAATGCAGCGGCGCCTACGTAGGTATGACTACCATGCGACTGTCGAAGAGACTCTCGTGCCACGCCCAAGAGGGGGCTATAAAGAATCACGCCCGCACCAAACATCACGAGGCCATCTCCCGAGATGTCATCATAAAGAACACGAAGATCATCGGGAAGGCCCCTGATGCCCGTCGGTTGCGCCTGCTGGAGGCGCTACTCATCCAGCAAATAAAACCTAATCTGAATACGACGCAGGAAGAATTTCTCCTCCCTACGAGTATGAGAAGACCTGCCACCAACAATGACACCACCGATCATGACAACTCTATGGATGACAACGCCCCGAACGAGGTGGTACTCCTGCAGCCGATGGAAATCAAAGTAGCCGTGACGTCCCACAGCGTAGCGCAACGCCCATCAATGTTACAGCGCCGCTTAGGAGGTCCAGGCGGCTGCAGGATATGCTGCAACGCAACCATCGGCCCGAAGAAAGTGGCTTGAGACCTGGCTCAGGCAGCCAATGAAAACAAGACTCACCGCCACCAGCCAATAGGAGACAAGCATGGGGCAGACCCCCTGCTGTCAGCCACAGATATAAGGAGGACGGACACCGCACCAAGATCAGTCCACCCTCAGCTTCCCAGCCCGAGGATGTCTGGCAGCTCCAGACGAAAGCTCGCTTTAAGAAAGAGAGAGAGAGAGAGAGAGAAGAGAAAATCGTTAATGACTTTGATGACTATGGTATCATAGTTTATCTGTAAAATTCAAATAATACACCTATTTTGACCCTGTATTTTACCATGACCTCTATAGGGCGCTCTACTAGCCTGTTTAAGTAGCACGGAAAAAGCCGCTATTCGCAAAATAGAGAAGAATCTCTACAAGTGTAACGCTGCTGAAGTAGCCATTACTTTTAATAAAGTATGCTTGAGAGAGGGTCTGCTTCCTAAGTACAATAATAATAATAATAATAATAATAATAAAAATAATAATAATAATAATAATAATAATAATAATAATAATAATAATAATAATAATAATAATAATAATTTTAAACATTTTCGATAGACATATTCAAAACATTAAACTTCATGGTAACTGAAAGTTTAACTATATTTTATAACCATTAATAAAATGAATTATCACTCACAGAAACGTTTCTTTAAAATAAGTCACTTCAAAGCACTGACTGACGCCAAAACGTAGCAACGGCTGAATCGTTAATGCCATCGTTCATTTTGAAATGTTACTGAGAGCCATGCCTGCAAAAACGCATCACATAAAAATGCTCCCAAAGCGCATCGTCACTTGAGTGTTCTTCCAGCACTTGCTTTCCAGAAGAGTTTCCAGAGTGCCGTTCAGTGGAATTTGTAAAAGTCATACCAAAGGCTGCATTTGGGCGTGACACCCCACTCCCATTCCATCCCCTCCCGGAGCCTCCCTTCATCTGCCGCGTCCGTAGTAGCTGTACCCCGCATTGGTCGGAAAATTCCCACGCTCTTTGTTTTTGTTGGCGCTGAGGGCAGAAAGGGTGGCTCTTATTGTTTTCGGTTCCTAGGCGTGGTAGACTGACAGTTGCTAATGGCTTGTTGTGCCTGTAGTGGTGAGACGCGGTATATATATATATATATATATATATTATATATATATATATATATATATATATAGTATATATATATATATTATATATATATATATATATATCAGCAGGAAATTTTCATAATAACGGATACTTAAAAAGAATTATCAACCACGGTGATATTCGTCTTGTAACTACACGAGCATGGATACATAAATCTTTAGCCACTTTATGTTATTTACTAACTCCATCGACCTACTAAGACTGTCCCCTTTTATCTTAATCTTGTATGCAATCTTGCTTTGCCAAGTATGAAGGCTTTTTAGTACCTACACATCTTCTACCTCCTATTTGTGGCGACCTCTTCTGCTTACATCCTAAATTTCAGAATTATATACATTTATGCTAACCTTCCATTCTACATTTTCTCCACTTGTTCCGATCGTTTCAGAAAACTCTGATCTTTCTTTTATAACTATGCTGATCTTTTTTTATATCATAGCCTCCCATCTCTTCATTTTCGCCCATTCAGATTTATCTGAAAGGATGACAGCTGCCAGATTGACAGTTGCTTTGTCTTTAACTATAGTCAATACTCTTTCAATATTTGTTGATGAAAATACATTTCTCCATAAATAAATGCTTACATGACGCATATTGCGTAAATATAAGGCAAAAATATCAATACTGAGAGAGAGAGAGAGAGAGAGAGAGAGAGAGAGAGAGAGAGAGAGAGAGAGAGAGAGAAATTGTCAAATTCTCTGTCTCCACCTAATCCATATGCAAGAAAGTGTTAATTACAAGGCTGCTTTAATAAGTGTCTTCCTTGCATTTAAAGACATTTTAATTAGACTTCCATTACCATCAGGTACTGTAACACTGCCCAATATTCCTCTCATGCAGAGAGAGAGAAAAAAAGGAAGGCATGACTTTGCTCCTTAATATGCCGGCTCATGCACGGAGTTACCATTGGGATTTACGAATGAATTAACGAGACGGAAATATTCACGTTTAACGACCACATCGCTTTAATAACAAGACGCGAAGAGTTTGCTCTTTCCAAAAAAGAAATGGCTCTTAACAACAGCTCTGGCCAGAATTTTATCCACAGATAGAACATGGGATGTGAGACAATGTTTTGCTTTTGTTTTTCTTTTACAATTTTCGTTGGGAAGGACGAAAGATAATTATGAAACTTTCAAGGGACGTAGAATATGTTAACTAGTCCTTGTTTGGATTCTGGGGACAAGAGGGACTGAAACTGAAAAGACAAGAGCTTTGTGAATCTTTAATTTTATATTTCTATTGTTATTGAGTGTAGTGGGATTGGAATAGGTTTATGAACGAGAAGTATGCAAACAGTTTTAGATAAAATTACCCTTAAGACAATAAAAACAGTCTTAAATCCTATTTAATATATATATATATATTATATATATATATATATATATATATATATATATATATATATATATATTAATAATATAGATCAGATGAGAAAGATGACTAATAAAAAAACAGCATGTAGTAGTAACCATCTTTCTCTTTCGGGTGATTGGCTTACTGGTTCTGTTCTTTCTACCTTTGCCATTTTCTTATTGATACAGTTACCGCAAGAGGGTAAGCAGTTCCACATAATACCCGCCGTAGAGGTTGGGCAATGAAAGTTTCTAATGACAATGATCTCCACAGGTACTCTTTTTTAATGTTTCTATTTTCATCACGTACCACAGAATTAATAAGCCTATTTCTGAAGTTTATAGACTCCAGGCCCACTGCCTTTGACGTCAAGAGGTCCCTCTCGGAATGGTTAAGGCTTAAGAAACTTTGAAAGCTTTGTAGAAGTGCTCTTGCCCCTCTGTATAGGAACCCTTATTCTCTTTGACCTGCTCCTGACTCTGTGCTTTACATAACGGCGCTATATTGTAGCACCAAGAGTTTTATAAAATTTTATGCAATAAATCATACATCTATTGAAAATTTATGGTATATAGCTCATCGTGTTTTTTTTTTATAAATTATACATTCTACTAATAACTTACATTATTATATTAATCATCGTGATTTCCGTTTACTTGATACGCTATATTCCCTGAATAACTTCACTAAACCATAAGAAATAATCAGTTAGATTTTGCAGTACCTAAGAGCAAATTTCCCACTGAGCATCTATAGACGACTGGCACAGTTTCGTAATTATTACACACGATTAAGGGCATTTGGTTATCAAGTTTAGTAATGAGAAAGTAATTAAATACTTCTCTTGTCGGTGAATGTTTCCCGAGACACACACACACACACACACACACACACAGAAAAATAAATAAATAAAGATAATACACTGAGCTTTCAACCTAAGATTGTCGAGTCAAGGATGACCCCTTTGTGAAGAAAACTTCCATAGCATCAACTTTATATATAAACACATAGGTTTCATTAACCGGTCCTAGACCCAGCTACAACACCTCCTCCTCTTCTTCTTCTTCTTCTTCCCAGCTTTCACCCATTTTTATATGGGGTCGCCATTACGAATGAGTCGTCTCCATCGATTTCTGTCCTGTACATCGTTCTCGTTAATACCTTTCCTAACATATTAATGGTGTTGCAGTTGGGCGAGACCCAACTAAAACACCATTAATAAATTATTCACCTCTACACTATATGTAATTTTGTGCCTCATGGAGGCTGAGGCTCTTCCATTCCGAATCCTCTCTTATCTCATTTAGGGCTCCTACCAAGTCGTCACCTATACTAACCTTTCTACTATGTAATTTTTCTACATTTCTTTCACCCTTTGCATTCCTTTTACTCTATATACTAACCAAACAATGTTTCATCTAAGAACCCCTAACCTTTTCTGTATCAATACTTTTATTCTATAAAGGAAAGGTGGCTCAAGGGTCCATTCATACGTTGAACAATCCACGTCCTGCACCTAAAAACACTATACATACACACACTTAGGATATAAGTGTATAATATATATGTACACGCGTAATTGTGTGTGCGTGTATAGTGTTTATGGGTGTAGAGATGTACAATGTATTGATGGTGTCTACGAGCTGTTAATGATCCTCAGGTGTTTATATATAAAAGCCTTGACCATTTCGAGAGGGACTTCTTAACGTCAAAGGCCGTTGGCCTGGAGTCTATAAACTTCAGAAATAGGCTTATTCATTCTGTGGTACGTGATGAAAATAGAAACATTAAATAAGAGTACCTGTGGAATGATTGTCATTAGAAGCCTTCATTGCCTAGAGTATGTGGCGGGTCTTATACAGAATATATATATATATATATATATATATATATATATATATATGTCATTAGAAGCCTTCATTGCCTAGAGTATGTGGCGGGTCTTATACAGAATATATATATATATATATATATATATATATATATATATATATATATATATATTGTCATTAGAAGCTTCATTGCCTAGAGTATGTGGCGGGTCTTATACAGAATATATATATATATATATATATATATTATATATATATATATATATATATATATATATATATATATAAATAAATATTGTCATTACAAGCCTTCATTGCCTAGAGTATGTGGCGGGTCTTATACAGAATATATATATATATATATATATATATATATATATATATATATATATATATATATATATATATATATATATATATATATATATTACTGCATGCAATCCTTTCCCGTCAATTTTTCCGTGATAAGGCCCAGCCATGCAAGAAAAATGACGTAAAACATTTACGTTGGCTTTTACTCTCCCTTTTTCGGATTTCGAATAGTACAATGCACTACAAAAATATACATAGAAATCATATGAAATGGGAAAATACGCGTTCATTAGGATGAAGAATGAAATTGCAAAGCAAAAAAAAAAATGATAGCGCACATATCAAAGCAATGCCAGAATATTCCGCTTTGGGGCAGGAATCGTCCGCCATAAAAATTCAGCAAGTTTGTAGCACAATTTCTAACAATGATCGCGATCGCTCTTTTATCAAATATCAGTGCCACGTTGCGTCAGAATTATGTTCTTCACTCGCGGGGCATTTCAATGGATGTATTTTTCCATGCGTGTAATTTTTTTCTTACACTAAGCTTTTTTTTTTTTTTATTTAATATGTTTTCTCTTGTTTTGCTTTTTTCCCATTAGAGAAAAACATACTGTCAATAGATTGGTCCCAAAAATATGTTACTGACCAAGATTTATTTGTTCTATAGATTCTACAGAATATTTGTAAATATTGCTTCAAAATTTCTGTAACAATTCAACCACTCATGTTGAAAGTGTACTGGACCACCATTATACCTTTCATATGACAAATTAAACTTTTCATTGTCTAAACTCTTGGGGTTCGTAGACATTTGAAAACTTTCTATTTAATTCCAACATTGTCCTTACTTTGCTTTCAGAACTGCTTAATCATAGGTTTTATTTTATTTATTTTTTCTACCAGAGTCTGGTTTCAAAATACTTACAGAAGCCTGTACAGCTTGTATAACTTGCTCTTAATTTTAACTAAAAAATTTAGGCAACAGTGAATTAAAATACATAATAAAATCTAAGGTTGCAACTTAACTATGCATCTAACATAGCCCAACCTAACCAACAGCACTAAGTTCTTACCTAGCACGGGACCTATCCCCTGCGCAGGACACCCAACTAACATTACCTCGGTTATGTAGTGTGTGATGTCACTTCAAAGACCTTCGATAAATCTTAATTAGAATCACGACTTGCAGCCGTATCATAGTGTACATCATGGTATTTCACTCTTTGTATCTACCCCCACCGAAAAAACCCGGTTTCCCGTTGTTTGTCCTCCATAATTATAGGATACAAGTGGGTCAAGTATCTTTAAATTACCAATTTGTTACCAACTGAACTTCAGAAACGTTCGAAACCCCATCACCAATCCAGTCCCAAATAAGAAAAAAAAATTAGCCAGAATAATCTAAGGAACATGAGCCAAATTATTAAGAAGTGAAGCCAGTTTTTTCAGATTCCCACTTAATTGGTGAAATAAAAAAAAAATCCAATCAAGTTTCGACGTTGCTTACAATACACTAGGAAAAACAAAATGCGATCGGAGCCTCTCTCGCGTGACCGTCGAGGCATAAACAAAGAACTTATAAAAAGTTCGAGGAACAGGTTCTGAGCGAATGTCGAAGTGGATAACAACATTCGTCGGTAAATTTTTAATAGATTTGAGTTTGGTTTTCATATGAAGCATATTAAGTAGACCTATGAGTAACAAAAAGAAAAACGCCAATACCGACGACTTGTATTAGACTGCAATAATACCAAATTTTCTAATCATCGTTTCTTCCATGCAAATTCCATAGCCAATATCCATCAGTCGAATTTTTTTTAACTCACCCTTTTTTTTCATCTATATTGCTGAAAGACCCTCCTCTCCCATGGAGTAGGCAAAGGCTCTTGTCTTTTCTATCATTTAAACATTTTGAATATTGAGGACTTCCTCGATTAACCACACTACATCTTCCTTTCCATGTACTCAGACTTTTCTTTGTTAAGAATCATTTCAGTGCCTCTCTCTAAGAGGAGAGAAGTCGCCTTCCTAATATATTTATAGACAAGCTTTAGCTAAAGATAGACTTTATTGTTATGGAAACTTTTAACGGCTATACGGCAGTTGTAGCTGCTTCCCCAGCCTCTTTTATAGCAACATTCAAGAGCAAAAGACAATACTAACATTCAAGACCAAAAGACAACACGAAACATAAAATACGAGATACCAAAACCTGTTTACTAGAATGGAGTAACATATATTACTTAAAGGCAGTCAAAAAGAGAGAAAGAAGTCATAATGTAGACCCCATTTAGGAATACTAAAATCGAATCCTGTCTGTTTTCTACCGACTTGTTTTTAATCCTAATATTATGAATATGAGTATTATTAACCTTACCTGTCATGTGCACACTCAAACGTCTTCCATATGGAGAGAAAGCTGAGTTGGTCATGAATGCAGTTTGGTCGCCGCCTGAAATAAATAAAAAAAGCCATTACAGTTTGATAAATGGTGGTAATACCCTTCTGTCGTTAGGCGACAAGACTTCAGCGTTTACGTATGCGTGTCTGTGTGTATGTATCTGCGTATCTTTCTCCATGGGCAGACGTCCATGTACGAATGCAGCAACCTGCATATGAAACATGTAGAGGGGGAAAATGAGCGACCGAATCTAAATATCACTGCGACTATATCCCTCAAAATCTCCCACACTCGTAGCTCTAAGTTAATCAACAAACTTTGTCTAACACCCTGATCTTAGCTAATGCTAGATGAAGGATATATAAGTTGGACGCAAATCCTCTTTGGGGTCATAATCGGGGTAATTGGCGAACTTGTGCCCCGCCTGCAATGGAACTTAATCTCATTCGCCTTTCCGTTTCAGGGAGTAAACCCCTAAGGTGAAAGGTAATATGGAAATGCTATGGCGTCGAAGTACCGCGGTGACTTTACTTTCAAGTGAAGACATTGCTTCATTATAACTTCAGGGGTTTCTTTTTATCCCTACGTTACTTTGGGTAACTTTCATATTGGTGATACTGGACTTCATAGTAAGAGTAAAATAGCTTTTGGTATTATTGGCTTTGTTTTATAACGCTTTTTTTTTTTACAACTTCAACCTTGCTAACCAATGCGTGGATGAGTGTTTTTAGCTTGTGTTTTTGAAATGGTTTAACTGTAATAATAATAATAATAATAATAATAATAATAATAATTAATAATAATAAAATAATAATAATAATAATAATAATAATAATAATAATAATATGCTTTCAGGTCTTACTTTGATCCATGAACTCTCATAAGGTCGATGGCAATGATGATAAGAATATAAACAATATAACCCAAGGTAAGAACAGTTATGATGACATATGATAATGCAAGACAAGAAATGCTGAAAAAAATGAGAAAAATAAAATAGATGAGGGTATTAGTTGATAAACTAATGAAGGGTGCACTCTTGACATTAAGTAGCTGAACTAAAAGTTGAACATTTGCATTGAATCTTAAGCAGAAAAAATAATCCTTCAAAGTTTTAACCATGTTTTTTCGGCCGTCAAACTTTGACATTTTTCTTTCAAGAGTTTTATACAAATGACATTTTATTCCGAGGTAGTTTGATTAGCTTGGTTCTTAGCTACTTCTGAGGTGATATATGTTTAATAATAATAATAATAATAATAATAATAATAATAATAATAATAATAATAATAATAATAATAATAATAATAATATAATAATTGAGATTACACTTTTTATTTGGATAATGTCTTTCATCCAACTTCGGTCTGTGTCAATTATTTTTAAACAACTTTATCTTAAAAAATAATACCACCACCACTACCCATAATAATAATAATGATAATAATAATTGCATTAATTAAGAGCATAAATTTTATATGAGTGATGTTTAATTCCTTTTCGTTCACCGAATCAACCTCTGAACAAACTTAACTTATAATACCCTCAATGATCTTATGTTTAAATGTGAAGATATATTGTATATATATGTGTGTATGTATGTATTTATGTATTATGCATGTGTATTATATATATATATATATATATATATATATATATATATATATATACATATATATATAAATATATATATATTGTGTATATGTATTTATAAAGGTATATATATGTGTATAAATATATAAATACAAAGAATGCAATTAAATTCAAGAGGGAGTGGGTGAGACCTGTCTCCAAGTATGAAAGCTCTCTAGTGAAATGTCAATCTCCATCTTTTATCTGCAATGCTACCTTGGTGAAGGTCAGTCTCTCTCTCTCTCTCTTATTTCTTATTTCCTCAGAATGTCTCTAGTAATGAATAAACTTTTTCTTCTTATTTTGAAATTGGAGTAAAATTTCATTAGTTCACATAATAAAGTGTATTAATATATTGGATACACTCAGTCATGCACGAGCACACAAATACACATACACACAAAAATATATATATATATATACTATATATATATATATATATATATATATATATATTATATATATATATATATAAATATATATCTATATATATATATATATATATATATATATTTTATATATATACATATATATTATATATTTTACATATGATATAATATTATATATAATATAATATATTATATAATAATAATATATATATAATAATATTATATATATATAAATATAATATATATTATATTATATATAATATATAAATAGGAAACATTAAGCTACAAATGTCCATTAATATCCATTCTCTCTACCTCGGAACTATAATATTTTCATATATGTTAACCGAAGCTGAATTTTTTAGTTGATAATAATATATGTAAATAATGTATATATATATATATATATATATATATATATATATATATATATATATATATATATATTATATATATATATATACATATATATACATTATGAATTCCTATTCTCCAAAGAACCTTCACTACAACATCTTGCTTAGCTTATTTTTTCCAATTTTTCATATTTTATATAATTTTTCCTTACTTCGTTTCATTTCTAAAAAAAAAAAACTCTCTCTAGAAAAGTTTCTTCACAGCTTTTCCCACTATTTTCCTTTGGATTTTCTGAGGACGTGGAAAGGTGTGGTGTATTAAGATCGCAATGTGCTATGGATTTCATTTAGCAATATTTACCTGATTTGCTCTGTCATTACCAATCGGTTACGCCCAGCGTGGTACAAACACCGTCGCCCAATGGAACGCAACTATTCTTCATGGAAGATTTAGAAGGATTTAGTCATAAGACGGACCCTATGAATTTAGAATGTCCCACAACCACACGGATAAAGAATGATTCCATTGCTAAACTCGACTTTTAACCAGGTAGTATGTACATTCAAGGTGCGTCGGTTATTTATAAAACAACAAAGTCAGACTTGATAGACGGTTAATAAGGCAAGAAAACTTTAACTGCTGTTTTCGTTTCTACGCCCACACTTGGGGCACATTCTCAGTTATTGCCGAATAAAAGTTTTTTTTAATAAAGTGTGAAAATTAATGTAAATTTAATCAAATTCTTTTTCCTCATGATAAAAAATTTCCGGCAATTTTGGTGGAAATTTTTGAAAATTAATCTTATAAACCCCAAATTACTTTCTTTTTGAACCACGAAACTGAAATTATGATTAATTTAGAAAGCGATTTTTTATTAGATCTTAAGTTTTTTTTCGATTAATCACTAGTAATTTGATTTATACAGAAGTATAGCAGATAATTCGATAATTGCTTCCACCAACCTAATAGAAGCAGTTTTTCAAATATGTAAATAAGCGGTAACAGAGAAGTACTAGATGACTTAGAAGAGATGGAAAGTCTTGTGAGAGTGAGTAAAGTAGGAGACATTTGTTTCATCAGTAATTCTGATACGGAACATGTATAAGATAACGAATTGGTTGTCCAAACTGAGATCAATCTAGCATTGGACAAGAACGATAACTGAAAAATTTCTCAAAAAAAAAAACAGAATATGATCTTTTAGAAGATCAAATGTAATAATGCTTACCAAGCCCCGGACAACAGCAGAATAAACGAAACGAATTAGCAGGTAATAAAAGCCTTTAAATGAGACAACCAAAGGCTTTAGTACAAACAAGGGAGCTGGCCCCCTTTGTTCGTGATACTAATGGATTTTTGTGAATGGTAAAAATAAAAAGGCCTTTATTGATTGCAATACCAAATGGAAGGTTTCTTGCGAAAGGAGACTTTAATGGTCACGAAATAAAAGACTAGTTGCCACTAAACTGGCAAGGGGTCTAACACCTCGTTTCCTAAGTTTTCTTTCATAATTTTTTCCCACAAGAACAGCTGGATTTCTTCTACACCAACTTGAAATAAATCTGATCATAAAACTCGCAAAGGTAGCAATTGGATATTCATAAGGGAAAGTAAACCTAAGGAAATATTTTATAACGGATTAAACACCTGAATTGCCACTGGATTCTAGAATACTTGGGAGAGAGTGTTTTCCCTTCATTTCCCTTCTAGATGAAAGACAGATTGATTGAGCTGATTCGATCAACCAATGTCATACTTATGGTCCTTGAAGGAATGAGGAAAAAACAAGGAATCCATATTTTATACGAACATGAAAGTGTTCTTTGATATCTAAATTTGGCTCCTCTAATACAAAAAATCCAATTAATTATTTTCTGGAAAAAGGTTTAGGTTCAGGATTTTACTAACAAACAAACACACACACAGACATATATATATATATATATATATATATATATATATATATATATATATATATATATATATTATAGATAGAGAGAAGAGAGAGGAGAAGATAGAGAGGAGAGAGAGAGAGAGAGAGAGAGAGAGAGAGAGAGAGAGAGGACATTTTCGCTGTTGTAACGAGTAAAAATCCCAGTGCAGATATATAAACACCTTTTGGGCCTTTTGTCCATATGAAACCAATGTCAAAATATCCTTTTTCCCCTCCTGTCTATCTATCTACATGTGTGTTTACCTGTCTATTGAGCTGTCTATCTCGATGTGTACTTAAGCCATGTGAACACCCGAGCCAGCATCTCTCCCATTTCATGCTTGAACGCAGATAATGGACTCACTGGAAGTCAGGGGAACATAAGTGAACTCAAAGGTGATAAGAGACTTGCCATTCAAACTGGAAAACTAGAATGAAGCTGTAGAGAGGTCTTTAGTAGTCGTAAATAAAGGAACTAATGGGTCTGCTCCCTTCCTTGCTCTTCTATTGATTTTCACTTTCCTCCTGACTTTCGAATTAGAGGATGCTACAGGGATGAGTCTGAAGGCAAAATGAAGCTATAGTGATCGTATAAGTATTTTTCTTTTTATTCTTTTTACGACATTCTGTTTTCTCTCCACTGGGTTTGGTTTTAAGGGTATCATTCTGTTACTCGAAATATTTTTTGTGTTTCACTTGATCAATCGAAACTGTTTTACTGTTTTCATTCTATCAGTGAACGTTTTTTTTATCATGTTATGAGATTACATTACATTTGTAAAAAATTTTACTTTTTATTTTTGCGGCAGCCAGCTGATTTAAAACACATCAATTAATCATCACCCGACTGTGGCTGTTATTATTCAGTTCCTCTTTCAATCACTCAACATAAACCCGCACCAGATTTCCAGATTCCTGATTTAATTGTGGAATGTCTGTATTTCCAGTGGCTGCCTCATTCATTCCCACTAAAACAAACTTCTGGAGTTTTCTTAATTTGTGCTTCTCTGGCAGTTATAATGCCAGTTATTCAAAGATGTTGTAATATAACATGAATTCTAAGAAGTCCTTGCTAGCTCAGCATATATCTGTACATTTTAACACAAGAAACATAACACATAAAGTTTTTTATTTCATATTAAGGAGCTGAACAAGGAGTTGAACAACCTATTTATTCACAGACATTAATTTCATGCTGATTTTTGTTTATCTCAAAAATTATTAAGTATTACTCACTACTGCAAGAGAGAGAGAGAGAGAGAGAGAGAGACAGTGAGAGAGAGAGAGAGAGAGAGAGAGAGAGAGAGAGAGAGAGAGAGAGAGAGAGAGTGCTTACTTAATACCTATGAAACAATTCTAGCTCTTTTATTAAGGCAAAGAACATTGGAGAAGTTACAGTGGCCCACGCTTGCCTTATACTAGTCTGAAATTGAAAACACACAATAACACTATAGCTGGTTCACTTAAGGTAGATTCTTGGCTGAGCCCTATGCCTGCAAGACGTTTGTTTGGCGGCCGCTGATTGACTGGAAGCTGCCTACCTCACGGTACCATGCAGCCAATCAGCGGCCGCCAAACAAACGTCTCGTTAGCATATATAGGGCTCATCCAAGAATCTACTGTAAGTGAACCAGCTATAGTTTATCTCTCTCAAGTCCTTTCATTTTAAGCGGCTATTTCGAAAACAACGTCAACTTAGCTTTTCACGAACGAGAACGAACTAGGTCAGCGACTCTTGAAACTACAGCAAAACGAGGCGCAAATGCCCAAAGGAAGGTTAACGATCACATAAAAAAAAAATGAATGGATCCCGAACGCATAATTAAGATTCTGCCTCAACACTACTCGCATTCTCCTCCCCTGACTTATTTTGGAAGCGTTTTCGGAAGATAAGGATACGTCGAAAAAGATTTTCCAAAGGGCCATGAGCCTTGAAATGCGCCTAATGTATCGGAAAATATATATATTCGTCGAAATTAATGCGGCTGGTTCGTGGCCGCGGATTAATCGGAGGGCAAAACTAGACTCGTATGAAATGTGTTCTCAAATATTCCGGCAGCGTTTTGCTTCAGTAACGTTGAAGTGAATTTTATGAGGAACTGAAGGGCGATACAATAGAGGAGGAAATTCGTGGAAATTTTTGAGTTTTATTCTGCTTACTTTTGGTCAGTTTGTTTATCAAGTAGCAGCTTGAAAATATATCTGTGTCTATATAATTTGTAAACAGCAACTGAAAAACATTTCAGCATCTGACAAAGGATAGAAATTCATAGAAATGTAACACTTTTTTATCAGCAATAAATATCTACGTTGATCATTTTCAGTGGATGTCTTTCATTTTCGTTTTTCCGAAAATATATATTTAAAAAAAAAATAGCCTCCAACGGTTGTAAGATTGCAGAGTGAGTGTCCCCATTCTTCATTTCCCCCTGAATTTTATGTATCTTTTTATTTATTTTATTTTTTGCCTTGCCCTTTTCATTGCAAAGTTAATATCCACTGTCCACAAGCAAACCAGCATTTCTCCACTTTACCTAAGTAGGGCCAAGATTATTGGTTTGGTTTCTACTGCCTCATCGTAGCCCATTTCCGCTCATACCAGACTCCTAACGTACATTGCGAGTCTCAGAAACGTTTGATATATGCGCTCGACTTTCTGTACTTGTAGCTGGACTGTAATTAAAGGAATTTTTCTGCAGAACTGTTAACGGAAATTTAAGTGACGTACACGCTGAATGGAGCGAAGAAAAATCTAGGGCAGTATTCTTAAAATTATCAGTAATTTACTTTGCCCTTAAAAGAAAGAAAATGAAGAGTAATATAGTTTAGGAGCTTCAGACTGTTTTTACTACCGAAGTCTAAATAAATTTAGTAAAATTGACTATTCTAGAGTTAGCATAAATTAAACGTACTTTGTAAATTGCCCCTAGCAAATTTTATGCCAAAACTTAAAACAGAAGAAATATTTGGTCGCCTCATTTCCATATACAAACCCGCAGTAAACTGGGTATTTGCTCTTAAACCTACTTCGTAATCAATTTCCAGTAAGTTTTATTGGCGTTTACCATAAGAGAAAAAAATTAAACATGAACTTAGACGATCTTATGCAATTCTTTATATTATGATTCCTAGGGCAAAATTTTACATTTCTTTTACACAATTTATTGCTACTACAGCACTCATACGATTTTTCTAAGTTTACCGTTCTTTATAACAGTTAATACACATTATATAAAAGAACGAAAAAGAAAATAACTTAAAAACAAAAGCCTCTCTTCCCCCCCCCCCCCTCTCTCTCTCTCTCTCTCTCTCTCTCTATGAGTAATCTCGCAAAGGACCTTTTTCCCTTTAATCTTTAATTACGCGACTTATTCCTCGTCAACTTTTCCTGCTTTCAGGGAATGAAGGAAAAGTTTAAACTTGAAAATCTAAGACGGGCGTCCGCGCCGGACCTTCAAGGTAAGGTATTTTCTGCAGTCAGGAACCCTAGGATGTTTACTGAATTTTCGACTTCTCGGAGTCTAAGGACTTTTCGGAAAGTTATGGCACTAACGAAGACGCTGCGGCGTAGGATGCTGATTAATGGTGTTGTAGGAATTGCAGAAATTCCTTCAGAGAGTCTGAGGGACTCGACTTCATTTCAGTGAATGGTTGATAAAAGTATTTTTTTATGTTACTTTCTCCTTATTTTTATATGTTACCTTATCCTTACTTTTATGTTACTTTATCCTTATTTTATATTATTTTAGCCTTTGGACAGAAATTATCAAGGGAAATGCCAATATTACTTAACTATGATTTTTATATTTATAAGGAAGATTGATTTATGTACTAATGCTTGCAGGAATCATTCAACCATAATCTTACAAAAATAAATTCACTTTCTGTAATTTCACGAAACTGGGATAAAAAAAAAGATGATGATTATGTACACGAAGGCCCAAATATTGTACAAATATACCATTAAATGTTAAGAAATAATATTGTGCAATTACTTACGTACCAGATACTGCGACAGATTATCCAGCGAATTGCTATACTGTATTTTTTCATCTGTCCATCCGCCTGTGGTGTTTTTGTATGGTAAAACTGCGTCCCGGGTCTAGATAGTTACATTCAGCTTACATTCAACATTATAATAATATCCTATTTCGAATATTAACAGTGTAATTCGCATACAGTAAATTATTAAAACACTTTTCAGTTACAAACGTACACCCAGATATCCTTTTATTTACCTAAAACTTACAATTAGCGTAACTATCTAAAGCCCGGGACGCAGTGTTACCATACAAAAACACCACAGGCGGATGGACAGATGGAAAAAAACAGAGTATAGTGATAGTCATAAGATCGGAAATTTAAACTAAAAATGTAAGTTTTCTTAGCGAGGAACGTAATGAGATTCAGCTGCACATGTCTCACAGCTGCTGATAGTTGTGGAACACGTAAGCACGGGTTACAAATAAATAAATAATAAAAACACGAAAAAGGATCTTTCATCTTTTGGAAGAAATGCATGACTTGTTTATGGTCTTGCCTGACAGCTCTGGAAGTGACTCTATAAACACATAAGTATATAATATATATGTATATGTGTATATGTATAAACATATGTATACATACATACGCACATACACATATACATCATATATAGTATATATTAGTGGGCGTATGTCAGCGTTTATGTACGTTCGACTCAATGTGACGTTGGTAAGTGTTTTTTTTTTTTTCTAATGTTATACATGTCGAAATGTTTGCGAATTCACAGCTAGCACGGTTTCCCTTATGGTTATATAAATATGATCCCTTTTATGCATTGGTATAATTCGTAATATGTGTGATTTGAACCGATTTTTTTTTCTTTCACGCTGCTTCGTCCAAAGTACGGTGTGATAAGGTTAGCGGTGCCATCAATGACAGCACACTAACATGCTCCTCGGGCTTGTCAACGTAACTCCCACTGAAGCATTATAACAGAAGACCTAATAAGCTCAACAGTCATAACATTTTCAAAATAGGAACAGGAATTACAACAAGTTTTCTTTGAATGTTGAAATTTCAGGCTTCTGGGGTGTAGTCTGATACTAATGAATTTATTTTGTATTGATTACCTGATGATTTTGATGAAATGGAGATTGTATAGCTATTAATCGAAATATCTCTTATTATTAATATCAAGGCGTATGGCACACTTGTTGTTTAACTGGCGTAAAATATTATATTCTTAAAAGTTCTACTTCTCGCTTTTGGTGTATAATTTATTCTTTCATAAGGTAATTTGAAGTGCAAGAATGTATAGATAACCTCATTTGCTTTCTGGCCAGAAATGTTTAATATAGAGATGCGAATGCTTAGTGTAAAGTAAAGAAATCTAACACACCCTGGCCTAGGAAAAAAATCTTGGCTTTGACAAAAGAATATTTGCATAGCCGAATATTTGCTAGTAAGCCATCATTTTTGGAGTGGTTAAAAAATATATCATAATTAATTTTATTTGTATGAAAATCCCAATATTCCTTTAACAAATATTAAATCAGTCTTCAAGATAATTTCCTTGCCGCTAGTCTTTGTAGACCTACGTATGTTATACCAAGTGGTTCTTGTTGCACCGCCACTCTAAGCCCCTTCCACACGAGGGGCAAAGACACGACGGGCACTCTGATTTGCCCGTAATTCTCTCGCTTTTCAACAGTGTTACCAGATCAAACTGTCCAAAGGAGGCAGTAGTCACAGTCAGGCGAACCTATGATTTGGACCACATTCGTGATCGCGATCCACTCACAAGATTGGTAACAGTGTCTGCCCGCCGTGCAATTGCCCCTCGTGCGGAAGGGGCTTAAAGGGGCCCATACACTTAACGATTGTTTGAACGATTTTCTGAACGATTGTCGTTATCGACACACACACACACACACACACACACACTATTCAGACAGTATGAACAATCTCCACACCAATTTTAGTCTGAACAAAGATTTTGTCTCGGGAAGACGTGGCATCATCTCTAGAAGAGACGTGCGCGATAGCGTTTCATCGGCAGAGAAACACATACATTGAGTGACCTGTGTATGACAGGCATAGGTCGCAAGCCAGCAACCTGGTCGCGACAGATTCCCCCTGAGATCGTTCAGACTACGAAACTCCGCCCACTTTTGCATTCAGACAAGCCCATACACAATGTTTTTGCGAACGATACAGGCAATCGTGCAGCCAATCGTTCATACAATCGTTCAGTGTATGGGGCTTAATGGTTGTCACGCACGCTCCGCTCACACGTTGATATCAGTGAGCGCATTCTCCTTTTGTATTTACATATTTACATTTTTTCAGCGTTGCTATGGAAGTAATATTAATGTTATGACAATTTTTTCGTTTTTTTTATTTAACATATGAACTGAGGTTTGATGACGACTTTTAAAAATGTTTCGTAAGTGTTTTTTTTTTTTGGTTACACGTGATATTCTCCTACAGTTTTGAAATATATGACAGATTTCACTCTTATGGAACATATTATGGCCTTCTTGTATGCAATAATCGCGTTTTCGCTTTGCAATAATAGACAAAAAGGGAGCATAATATGTTGCCAGTTAGTGAATTTTGAACGAAATCCTATGCCGCCATGTAGCATTATAGTTCTGAGCATAGCCGTACGTATTTACCACCCCTTTTTTTCCCAATGTCAATTCCTCGTATTACCAACAGCCAATCTTAAAGTCTCTCTCATTGGTGAAACTCTCCCGGCAACAGAAGCCTTTCCAGAATGAAAAGAAAAATAGCAATAGAATTTCATTTCCCCAGGATTTCGTAACATTCATTCCACATAATGGACTGCTGAGGGCTGCGAAAACCCTCTAGCCAAGACCCTCGGCGGACAATATCCACATCGACTTAATTTATTAACTGGCTGCTTTCATAGCGAACGAGCCAGCTACTGGATATTAATCTCGCAATGACGCAACGACAGCTCCTCCTTAGCGCTGCAATATTGCCAGGCATTGCGCTCGAATGCTGCTGGATTCCTTCGAGCGTAAATCATCTTGCTTGTCGCTCACATCGGCGCCGATGCTCTGGCAATGTTGTTATCGTGTCGTGCAGAATGTTCCCGGTGGGTAAGGAAACTTATGGTCGCGCGGTAAATCACAGACTGCGTGCGTACTGTGTGTGTTTGTGTTTACTTTGGTCAAGTTTCGTTTTGTGACAAGGTTTTATCAGTTTTTTCGTAAAAAATTATGTATCATCATATTCTGCAGGCAAAATACATTTAATCATATAATACACAGTTTATTCTAAAACTGGACTGACACCCATATACATAGAAAGATTATATCATTCGAACTACAAATGTCCTTTAATATCTAATTCGCTCTACCTCGGAATTGATATATTTTCATATATGTACCGAAGGGGAATTTTTAGTTGATAATAATTTCGTCCCGTCATGGGTGAGGGGACGAAATTATTATCAACTAAAAATTCCCCTTTAGTACATATATGAAAATATATCAATTCCGAGGTAGAGCGAATTAGATATTAAAGGACATTTGTAGTTCGAATGATATATATGAATCACGGTGATGTGATAATTATATGCACACAGAAAAATTTTCCTGCACCTCCTTGTACTGACTACCCTTTTTATCCAGGAATTACTTGTAGACTGTCCCTTTTACCCTTATATTACTTTGCTTACCATCCCATTTATCCAGATACTACTGTGGTGACTTCCCTTTTATCCAGGTTTACTGTGGTGACTGTCCCTTTTCTTAAATATGCCTGTACTGACTGTCCCTTTTATACATATATTACTGGAGTGACTGCCCCATTTATCCATATATTACGGTGGCGACTATCCTTTTTATCCAGGATATACTCTGCTGACTTTCAAATTTATCCAGGTATTAATATGCTGACTGTTCCGTTTATCCAGGTATTACTTTGCTGACTGTCACTTCTGTCCAGACATTACTGTGCTGACTGGCCCTTTTATCCAGGTATTACCGTGATGACTGTTCCACTTATGCACGTATTACTGTATTACCTGTCCTCATTATCCAGGTGTTACTGTGGTGACTGTCCGTTTTATTCACACATTACTGTAGTAGTGACTGTCCCCCCATGTATTACTACGGTGACTATCCCATTTATCCAGACATTGCTATTCTGTCTATCTTTTATCCAAATATTACTGTCTATTTTATCCAAGTAATACTGTGGCAAATGTCCATTTTACCCAAATATTACTGTGATGACTGTCCCACTTATCCAGATATAACTGTGGTGACTGTCCCATTCATGTAGGTATTACTGTGTAGACTGTCCCTTTTATCTAGGTGGTATTACTGTGGTGACTGTCCCATTTATGCAGGTGTTACTGTACTAACGGTTACATTTATCCATGTATTCCTGTGGTGACTGACTATTTTATCCCAACATTATTGTGGTGACTGTCCTCCGACCGCCCCACCCCCTCCCCAATTATTAATGTCCAAACTGTCCCTTTTATCTGGGTATTCCTGAGGTGACTGTCCATTTTATTCAAATATATTACTATGGTGATTATCCCATTCACCATCACCCCTAAAAATCTAAACACAGCGCCCCTTAACTTAAACACCTCTACTAAACATGAGCACACTCCACACTAAACCTAAATACACATCCCCAATGAAACTAAACACAACGCCTTCTAAACCTAATCACATCCCACTAAACCTAAACACATATCCTACTAAGCCTAAACACACCCCCATCAAACCTAAACACAAACCCCAATAGGAAAGAAAAGCATTTTCAATAATATATTTTTATGGTATCAAGTATATGATATAAGGTATGACAGACCTGTAGAGTTTATTTGCAACAGAAGTTACAAAGGGAAAGGGAAAGGGGATATGGGGAAGGGGGTATGGGTTTGAACCCTCCCCTTTTATTAAGGGGAGAGGGAAGGGAGAGAGGGAAGGGGGATGGGAAGGGGAAAAGAGAAGGGGTACAGGTTTGAAACCTACCCTACTATGTAAGTTTGGGCAAATGATGGGCATGTGCCAGATTTTCTCTAGATTGGTCAAGTTTTTCCCAGTAAGTTACAAGGGGAAGTGGGTACAGGTTTGAAACCTAACCTATTATATAAGTTGGGAAAAATGAAGACCATGTGACAAATTTTGTCTAGATTGGTCAAGTAGTTACCACATAAGTTACAAAGGGAAGGGGGATGGGGGAAAGGGAATGTGGGGAAAGAGAATGTGGGGAAGGGGAAGAAGATACGGATTTGAAACCTAACATATTATTGTGGAAAATTTTGTCTAGATGGGTCAAGCGATTAACACAAGTTACAAAGGGAAGGGGGAAGCAAACAAAGTTACAAATATACTTACACACACACACACACACACACACACATATATATATATATATATATATATATATATATATATATATATATATATATATATATGCACATTAACATCGAAGAAGCATTAATTCACATAACTACCTATCAAATCGGGACGAAGCAGAAATGTAATTAGCTAAATTTTATCAATTTAACAACAGCACAAACAACCCAAGCCTCACTCTTGGTCCTCGTTTAAGTACACCGGTAAAGCTCTCTCTCTCTCTCATACTAACACACTCACACCACGCAGCCTCCATACATTCACCTTACGTGACCTAACTAACACCTAATTGGCACTTCGCTCTTATTCAAGATGACCCATAAAAGGCTCGGAAGAACAAGCACACACCCTTTTTTAGCCTACGGAAATGGTGGTGGGAACCGCTATTTTTTCCCCTTCCTCTCTCTCTTATTTTACCTCTGGTTATTCTATTGGAATTCTGATACTCTTAGAAATCTCACACTTTTTCCATTTTCCTTACTTAGTTGAGAATGGCAACATCTGCCACGGGAGTTTATCCCTTTGTTTGCCCTGCTTAAATAACAACGTTTGTTTTTATCTATTCAGTCGATTGTGTCACATGGGCAGGAACTGATGCAGGTGGTTAGTGCTATGGAGAAGATGGGGTAGATGAAGAAAAAAAAATGAGGGTGATTGCCCAAAAGGGGATGATTGCCTAGGAACGGGTGATTGTCCAAGAGAGTGAGAATACCTAAAATGTTATTGCCTTACGATCGTGATTGCCTAAGAGGGATGATTTTTAAGAGAGGTTTATTGCCCGATTGGAATTATTGCCTAAGAGATCGTTATTACTCAAGATGGGTGATTGCATAAGGGAGGGTGGCCCCCAGGAAGGATGATTGGCCTAGAGATAGGCGATTCCCCAAGAGATGGGTGAATTCCCTAGAGAAGGGTGTTAGCCCAAGAGACGTGGGATTTCCCGAGAGGGGTGATTGCCCTAGAGAGGGTTGATTTCCCAGGACAGGGGTACCTGCCTTGCAGGGCCATTGCCTAATGACTTTAAATGGCAAGCAAAAAATAAAACTGTGAAGGCGGTATCACATTCGATTAACAACCTGCATTTGTTTAGCACGTATAGCTGGTATTTCCGGTGGCATTGCTTAGCAAAAGTTTAGCACAATATGATGTTTTCCCCCTCAAAGCCCAAGTCTAAGCCAAACAGACACCAGAAAAGGCTAGCAAAGTCATTTCTTTCTATTCTAAGCCTTTGGAAAGTTAATTTGAATTATTAAATTAGGATTAACATGAGAAAGTAATTTTGACTTATTTATTGAATAAAATTGTTCCTCAAATAATAGCAAAACTATAAAAGTACCTTACTAATCAGTAGGTAGCTAGCACATATATAGGTGTATATAGGCCTAGCGTTGGCTTGGCCAAGATTCTTTTCTTTGCTTTACCATTATCAAAATTTCTTCATTAGCATGAAGAATCGAGAGCTTTTACCGTGAAAAACTTCTATATATTCTAAATTAAGTAGTACATTGAATAAAGTCCCCTGATATCTTACCAAATGAGTAGTTTGCCGGTAAAGTTCTAAAGGCGCTGTCACACTAGCGAAATTTCCGTCTACTTTTGAATTTGACGTCGACTTTCCATGTTTTGACGACGACTTTCTGGTGTCGTCGTCACGAATTTTGAAAACCGTACCGATCGAATTCAACCCATCGCTACCGTCGATTTATTGTTTGTTTATAACTTGGAGAGCGCGCATTTCAAGTCATCAGATGCAAGATTGAGTTGTTGGTACAGTGGACAAGATTGCCAGAACAGTTTTTGGTCGAAGATATGAGGGAGAGACGATGCTTATGGGACCATAAGCATGATAGTTTTATGAAAAAGGGTGTTAAATGGAAAAATTACCAAGAAATCACCATGCGACTCAGGGAAAACTTTCCTGAACTTGCTGATCTTCATACAGATAAGCATGCTATATCGTGAACATCAGATTGTTATATAGCGTAGGTCTGCTCTCATTATGATTTTTTTCTTCTTGTTTGCTTTAGCAAATAATACAAACAAAAGTCTTTACAATTTTTGCAGTTGCACTAGCTTAATTTATAATACAGTCTGACTGTGGTTGTGTAAACAAGGTTACGAATAGCCTATCTAGGCTAGCCCTTGCTTATTTATTTTGATAAAACTTTTCACGTCTTTTTAACCAGGACCGAACCCAAAGACTTTTTTATTTAATTCTTTGCAGCATCATTAAACACATGCAAGCACGACCCACTAGTTGCTTTGTGTTATACAGCATAGTTGTTTTATCAGTCCGGGAAGTCACAGCTCAGGTGGTTTGTTTACGTTTTGACAACGACAACCACGGTATGAAGAAGAACGTGTGTGACAACAAGAGTACGGAATGACGTCGACTTCTTTGGAAAGTCGACGGAAAATTCGCTGGTGTGACAGCGCATTAAGACTGGACTCCCAACCTCATTTTCTTGCTATTGTTGGTCTATGATAAATATCGTTTGACGAAAACTTGAAATGTACTAGGATTTGATAAGCATAAGAAACAACAACTGATTTTACTTAAATCGAATAGCAGAAATCGTTGTCTACGGTTTGTTTACGTCGTCCTGAAATACGTCACGGATTCTCGTTGAGCAGCCATGTTTGATAAAATGTATTTTGTTAAACAACTCTAACGTCGTCTTTACAATTCTACAACTGAAGAGCTGTTGGTAAAGACAGTATCTTACAGGCCCACCTAGTGCAAGAAATTCCTAATAACTGACAGAATACAGTTGGTTTCCTGATAAATCACGGAGAGGAGGGTTGCCGCAACCAATAACCTATAGGCCTATAGTCCTACTTACCATTATGTAACTTCAGTAACGAGCAAGATCGGTTTATCTTTATATTAATTAGCTTATATTAGGTAAATGAAACTCTGATTTCAAAATTGGAATCGCCGCTGCGCTTATGTGCCACACTGATATGCTGAAAATATGACATTTAAACCGAGAAAATATATCTAGGCTACTACACATCAATCTGTCTAGCACTGACTTATGGGTACTAAATAGAATTCAGTATATGCTTTGCATACCTGTGAAATGCCATTCCATCTTATCGTGAAGAGTTCCTGTGGCCATTTCTGACATAACCTGCGTGAGTACAATTACGAAGATAAAAAATAAAAGAAACAAATCACAGCATACACTAAGCGCATGTTCAACTTCCGCGGTTCCCGGGCGTCTCTGAGGCGGCGAGCAGCGCGCCGCTCTGGTGGTGGCAAACCGAACTACACAGAACTATTATAGGATGTAACTGACATCTTCATTTGCCCTTATTATTACTGACCCTATATATATATTATATATATATATATACATATATATATATATATATATAAAATAAAAATAGGTTTTGCCAAGAGATTGTCTGTCAGCCGTGACAAAGAAAATTCGAGACATGACCTGATAGTCTGTTATCGTAGAGCGAGGTATTATATGAATGCAGTTGGTTCAGGGTATTGACATTTGTTTGGCAATTAAGTAAGGTGCCCTTCTGGGGCTATGAATTTACGGTCTCTCTCCCTCTGTGTGTGTGTGTGTGTGTGTGTGTGTGTGCATATATATATATATATATATATATATATATATATATATATATATATATATAGCTATATATATATATATATATGATATATATATATATATATATATATATATATATATATATATATATATGCAAAGAGAGAGATACCGCAAATTCACATCATCAGAAGAGCACCTTACTTAATTGTCAAACACAGACTTTTATTAACACCCTGCACAAACTGCATTCATATAATACCTCGCTCTACGATAACTCACACTGTCGGTGATGTCTGTCGAATGTCTGTTCAATGCTGACAATCTCTCGACAAAACCTGTTTTATAATTCATAAACCCTATCTCGTCAGCCGAGAGACTTCGAAAGCATCATTGGCAAGTTCGTACTCCGTTGGCATCTGGGGATTGCAACTATCTGGGACTTGATAGAGCCCTCAGCAATGAGAGGATGAGAGTATGCCACCGGTCGAAAATGTGACAGGGGATGCGGATATGCTAATGAGATGAGTCCAAGCTGAGCGTGTCACAGAATAGTCTCAGGTGACCATATTTGAGAAGAGCTTAATTAAAATGGTAGTATTCTATCAAGAGTTTAGGTTAACCATATCCGAAAAGAGTCTGTTACGCGTTTCTTAGAACAGTTCAAGATGAATAGGTCTTAGATGAGTCTAGGCTAAGAGACTGAGATGAGACTAAGAGGAATTTGTCTGAGAGTAGTTCAAGCTTTGCATCTATGCTGAAGTTCATGCTAGGCATCCGTGATGAGAGTACGAGATTATCTTTGAGTTGAAGCAAAACTAAACGTAGCAAGAATGTCTTCAACTATCCCTTGTATTAATTTAAGCTTAATAACCTGTAAATAAGCCTGAACTTAGCACCTCTGCATAGCCACGAGGAAATTTATAGCATAAAATTTTCCTTGAACTCTCCTTTATGCTTTATAATCTTTAGAAGGCACTCGAATTATTTTGTTTTACAGTAAATTTCTATAAAAGATAAATCAGCGTTTAGATGTCCGTTTTGATAACTTTTTTTTTTTTTTTTTTAAACAGGTCATAACTTATCCAGCTACTCGTTGTTTGAAAGCAAATGTGTAAAATACAAACGTAGACCATATCCAGTTATTAGTATCGTAGATGTAAAAGTTTTATAGAAAATGAACTTTAATTACGTTCATTATCAGCTTAAGGCTCGCATAGACATTTTCTTAGCCTTTCGTGAGAATTTTCCGATCGTTTGGCAAAAACATTTCCGTCAAAAGAATTTCTTAAAAGATATTCATACACGTGTGTGAATGAATGTGTACATCTGTGTGGGAGCAGCGTCAGAAGAGTATATTAAATGTACACTTGTTAAAACCATTCCTTTCAGGAAGGGAAAGGAAATATTTTAAAATTAGAAATATAAAAAAGTCACCATCTCAGGCCATTAAGATGAGGAACTTCGTGGTTTCTGAGGTCTCGAGATATTTACCGAATTTCCTTCCTCCTGAAGGACTCCGAAGGACATCTCGGAAAGTTATGGCACTGACGACGACATTGCAGACTAGGATGCTGATTAATGGCATCGCAGGGAACTGCAGGAACTCCTTCAAAAAGACTGAAGGTTTATCATAATGTTACCGCTGTCTCAGGACTTTGATGCACAATTCTATTTATGTAATTCAATGACAAATCAATGCAATTTTTATCAGATCACATTCGAGAGGAAATAAATATGTTCTTTTCAATTCTGACTAAAATGTACATAATGAATATTTATCGTTTTACATGTATTTTCTCAAATAATTAGTAGATAGTTAATGCAGCCGAATAAAATTTTTAGAATTTTCATTTATTTGACGGATTTCGTTGATTATGTATGATCGCGTCTAATTACCTCATTACGGGAGTCATCAAAGAAAGTCCAAATTTTGAATATCATATTTTGGAAAACCTGTGTGTTTATTTACTGAACGAATAGATATTACGTAATATTCATTGGGTTATCCCTTTAAATAAATTTCATATTCTTAATCTCTGATACTATTTATAACATTTGCCCAAAATCCCTCAGTGGGCTAAATTATAAATGTTTCTCTTGACAACTAACAAACATCAGCTAACTTTGATTTAACTTTCAAGTCCTTACCACTTACACGTATCTGTAACATTTACTGAAAATCCCTATATTATCAGAATTACCTCATTTTCAGTATATGAATAAACAGAAATCCCTGTGTAACTCATAATAAACGTACTATTAATTACTAAAAAGCACCAACTAACTATTATGTAAATGTGAGTAGGGTACATGCATACAGAAAGACACAAATTTATCAAATGGTGAACGATCGTTTCACTTGGCTTTCAAAAAACAAGGAGTCCGATGGTTGCTGGTATGACGGGGACCGGTGAAAGCTGACTAGAAGAAGCCGGTTGGTTATGTTTGTTCCTGGAACCGTTAAACGGCATAAGCATGCAAATTTCTCCACTTATACTTGGCAAATGTATTTTTACGAAAGGGGCATAATATCGTGTCTGCAATAACAATTGAATAAGTTTCGTGTACATACTCGTATGCACATTGCATGCAATTGCAAGCCATTTGCTATTGTAATAAAACTCACGTCATTAATGTTGACCGAATTTTGATCCATCAGATAATGGACTGACGTAGATGGGATCTCTCAAGGAGATTATCTCATATTACTTTTTATGTTTACTAAATGAAATCAGATTACATTATTAAAGTAGCTGGGATAACACTCAAGTAAGGAGGAAAGATAAGTGCTGAAGTTAATAATAATTGGTAAAATTTGACAATTTTGAATGTGTTCATTTTATGATCTTAGTGGATGTGATATGGATAGAATGATAAGTGAGTTGCAGGTTGAATGAACATTTATAAATGCTTCATAGATAATTTTGAAGCATTTACCACTAGACAAAGAAGAGAGAGAGAGAGAGAGAGAGAGAGAGAGAGAGAGAGAGAGAGAGAGAGAGAGAATAGTTCTTCATTCAAAAATTTATGGTTTAAAGGAGGCTGCAAGAAAGCAAACAATGGAATATAAACCTTATTTCTTCAGTGATTTGTCATTAGGAGAAATTATCAGAACTGGTCTGAAGTTCCTCTGAGATGAAGCTACATTATATTATTACTTCTTTTCTTTTTTTTTTTAAAGGCCGAACAAAGTTTCCTTCATGTTTGCCTTTAAGCGTTTCCTCTTGTTGGCTGTATTAGTTTTGTTCCGGTCAACAGCAAATATTCATACGTTGTTTAGCAAATACTGATGATAATTGGTTCTCTCAAAATAGTCAGTATTCTGGTGTGGTCGTTTCCGGATTCCATATCTTTTTGTCTTTTTTTAATCACACACACACATACACACACACATATATATATATATATATATATATATATATATATCTATATATATATATAATATATATATATCGAGACACAAATGTCCTTTAATATCTAATTCACTCTACCTCGGAATTGATATATTTTCATATATGTTAACCGAAGGGGAATTTTTTAGTCGATAAGAGATTTGTCGTTCGCGCCCGTGAGCCGACAAACCTCTTATCGACTAAAAAATTCCCTATTGGTTAACATATATGAAAATATATTCATTCCGAGTGATGAGGATTAGATATTAAAGGACATTTGCAGCTCGATGTATGTATATGAATCACGGTAATGCGATATGACTAATATATATATAATATATATATATATATATATATATATATATATATATATATATATATATATAATATATATATATAAAGTTCCCTTGAATTTTTTAATCGTAAGATCCTATTCCCTGAACAAGCTTTTTAAGGGTAGGCTTGAAAGAATCGTAATGCAAAAAGTATAGCCTCCCTTATACTTTATGACTTGGTAGATCTTTTGAATTTAAAAAGACTACAGACGGCTGAACATGCACGAGCCAGACAGTTACCACGGAAGCTTTCTGAATAATTTTTAGAATGTTCAGACTCTGAAACATATGACGTGTTTCAGAGGTAGTCCTAGTTCCTTTTGACAATTTTCTTAATTTTCTTCTTCATTTTATGTAGCGCATTTTTTAGAAGTTGTCTTTATCATAAAATTACAGTTATTCCATAACAATACCCTTTGATTTTTCTCATTCTCTTCCCATTCATTAACCTCCGCCTTTTCTGATTATCAAACCAGCAATCTTTTAAACAGATTCACCATACATCTAAGACGAAAGATTCATGTTGTCGGTAAATAAATGAATACGATGTGGATATTGTCAAAGTACTCTTATATAAACCTCTCTGTTCTTAATTGACACGAAGACTAAGATTGTCGAGAATATTTACTTACTTTCTTGTAATTCCACTCATTCTCGTGTATGCATCAATATATACAGATCTCGTTTATGTATTTCAAATGCGTTTTTAACTCGCATCGTTACACAAATAGAAACAAACAAAAAACAGGCTTCCCTGAAGCGTCTCTGCGATGCCTTTTTTTCTTTCTGGCTCAAAAGCCTCATCCTTCTATTTCCTACCTTATAATATAATTCGGAAATAAAAAGAAAAGTCAATGTAATTATGACAGTCTCAGTTACTTCATTACTGAGAAGACAACTTGATAAGCATCTTTTCCAAAGTTGAGATCAGTCACCTCAAGGAAAGGTATGGCCATACCTTTCCTCGAGTTATATTTTACATTGACTTTTTATATCCGAATTATATTGTAAAGAACGGTTTACCAGGAAATAGAACGATGAGGTTTTCGAGCCCTTAGCCCAACCCCCCTCCCCCCCAAAAAAAAGTGGCATCGCTGAGACGTTTGAGGGATGTCTTTTTTTCATTTTTTAACAATGCCAATTAAAACCGTATCTAAGTATACTTTAATGGATACATGGAAAAGAGTTAATTTACAAGAAAGTAAATAAATATTCTCGACAAACTTAGTCTTCGTGTCACTTAAGAACAGTGAGGTACAAGAATAATTTGACAATAACCACATTTATTTATCGACAGCATGGACACTGAACAATCACCAGATATTAATCTAGAAATGACAGCCTCCTTAGTGCTGCAACATTGCCAGGCATTGCACTAACATGCAGGATGCGTTCGAGTGTAAATCATTTGGCCAGTTGCTGATATCAGGGTTGCTGCTGCTGCTGCTGGCGATGTTCTTATCGTCCTGTGGAGAATGTTCCCGACGACTACGGAGACTTATTGCCATGCTGTAAATCAAATTCCGTAGGTATGCTGCCAAGCGTCTGTGTGTTTGTTTCTTTTTCTCTTTGTGTTTTTGGTTTGGTAGTAGAACTTACTTTTGTCTTTAGTTGACAGTATGACATTTACGCTTTCAGTTCAAGTAGTACTGGAGCACTTTTGGCCATTTAGCGCTTGAGACCGAAAACAGATCCAGAAAATAAAGGAGATGGAGTACAAGGATCTAAAGGTAGAAATGAGAAACCTCCACAGTTGCACTAAGAAGCAATAGACAGGCTGGACAGCAAGATTAAAGAAAGGAGGCTAAAACGAAGCTAAAGTCAAAGGCTAAAAAGTAAGTGTAGATAGGGGTCTAAGGGACGCTGCAAACACCATTTAGTTATATATGCCTACAGTGCACCACATGAGGTGGAGTGAGGTGACTACTTCCTTATGATAAACTAGTAGTGGTTTTGTTTGTTTCTTTGATTTTTTTATTAGTATGAATAATCACATATAAATAAAAATGTCATACTCGATAGAAATAAAGTCGCTGTTATGAATATGTTGATGAAGTGAAGTAAATATATACACAAAATATAAAATAATATGTGAAAGAAGAATAAATTAGTAATACTCTAACTATGAACTACGAACGTAATAAAAAAAGAAAGCACTATTTTCTTAATTTTCTCCAAATTATTTATATATGTATATATATAAATAAATATATATAGTATATATATATATATAAACATATATATATATATATATATATATATATAGAGAGAGAGAGAGAGAGAGAGAGAGAGAGAGAGAGAGAGAGAGAGAGAGAGCATGTGATTTACTCCGAAGCAGATAATCTTTCGAGAAGAATTCTTTCAAAAGAGACACTTCATCGCCAGTAACTCGAAGCAATGAGCATCACCGAGATTATTCACGCACTCATGATGTCTCCATTGAGCCGTGACAATCATCTCTCAACGAAAACCCGTTTTACAGCTCATAAAGCGAGGGACACAGGCTTCATTGGCCCCGTCCATTCGCCTGCTTTCGGGATTCTGACGGGACCCTTCCCTTATCAGACTGTTAAACAATCGCTTAGGTAGGCTACCTCCCGATTCGGAAGGATAAAACGCTCCTTCAGAGCACGTCACACGATATGACCAATAACAATGATGATAATGAAGTGAATATGTTTAAGATTTGCGACAAGACTAGGATGATGAAGACGATGAGGATGATGAAGATGATGTGGTGATGATTAGGATGATGTGATGATTATGATTGGCGGCAGGGTTCAACATCGTCCCCACTGGTTTGGGAGCTTTGCTGAGTCATGAAAGCCGCTGCTTTGCTAATGAAGATAACTTGATCTTGCCGTGAATTTTTTTTTTTTAAAGATTTCGAGTGCATATAATTAGAAATACGATGCTTGTCAGGATAATTGTCCTGGATGTCATGAGGCCTGTAGAAATACGCTCTCTGTTAGTAAGACAGCCATCGACTTACTCATCAGCTGTGTATTATAAAATATACTGAAAAGGAAAGAATATACAAATATATATATATATATATATAGATATATATATATATATATATATATAGATATATATATACAGTATATATATATAAATATATAATATACGTATATATTAAACAAATGTATATATATATATATATATATATATATATATATATATATATATATATATATATGAAATAAAAATCATTATCAATATAAATAATGGCTGCCAGTCATGAATTGGGTCCTTCGTCGCACCACGTTTGATTTTTTTGTTTTATAGGAAACAAAATATTCAAACAAAAATAATTCTTTTTATCAGCTTATCTATCTATCTAATTATAATTAGATGACGAT
>NC_061089.1:52246745-52249245 GCF_015104395.2 Macrobrachium nipponense
CATTGTTGGGGGAAACTTCTCCGCCGACTTAAATTGTTAGAGGAATTCTGGTTATGTCGAAGAGCGGCCATTCGATAAAGAGTCTCAAGCTCTCTCTTCCACTCAGAGAGAGAGGAGAGAGAGAGAGAGAGAGAGAGAGAGAGAGACAGAACAAGACGACAATTATTCCGGAAGGAATTCTCGACGGCAAAAACTGGAGCAAAAATCCTCTTCAATGTTTCGCCCCTGACTCTTCGCCATGATTTCAGGAAATTCCTGTGATGGCTTTCATCACAAGAATTATGAAGAAAGAAAGATGTTGCTGGAAGCTTTGGAGTTCCAGAAGTAATTTGGAGTGCTCTGAAGGGCAAGAGACCTCGAAATTAAATTATTATTATTATTACTATATTATTATTATTATTAATTAGTTATTATTATTATTATTATTGTCTATCACACTCCAATTCGACTGGGTGGTATTTGTAGTGTGGGGTTCCGGGTTGCATCCTGCCTCCTTATAGGAGTACATCACTTTTCTTACTATGTGCGCCGTTTCTAGGATCACACTCTTCTGCATGAGTCCTGGAGCTACTTTAGCCTCTAATTTTTCCAGATTCCTTTTCAGGGATATTGGGATCGTATTATTATTATTATTATTATTATTATTAAGATAAGAACCAACTTTTGAAGCGAATCGTAATCACTTGTTATCCACAAAAAACAGACACTTCCCGAATCTTGCAGGTTTTTACAAGGAATAATAATAATAATAATAATAATAAATTAATAATAATTAATTCATTAATAATATAATAATAATAATTATTAATTTATTATTATTATTATTAATTATTATTATTTTATTACTTATTATTTATATTATTTATTTTTTTTTTTTTTTTTGCTCTATCACAGTCCTCCAATTCGACTGGGTGGTATTTATAGCGTGGGGTTCCGGGTTGCATCTGCCTCCTTAGAGTCCATCACTTTTCTTACTATGTGTGCCGTTTCTAGGATCACACTCTTCTGCATGAGTCCTGGAGCTACTTCAGCCTCTAGTTTTTCTAGATTCCTTTTCAGGGATCTTGGGATCGTGCCTAGTGCTCCTATGATTATGGGTACGATTTCCACTGGCATATCCCATATCCTTCTTATTTCTATTTTCAGATCTTGATACTTATCCATTTTTTCCCTCTCTTTCTCTTCTCTGGTGTCCCATGGTATTGCGACATCAATGAGTGATACTTCTTCTGACTTTGTCAATGACGTCACGTCTGGTCTGTTTGCAAGTATCACCCTATCCGTTCTGATGCCATAGTCCCAGAGGATCTTTGCCTAATCGTTTTCTATCACTCCCTCAGGTTGGTGCTCGCACCACTTATTACTGCAAGGTAGCTGATGTTTCTTGCACAGGCTCCAGTGGAGGGCTTTTGCCACTGAATCATGCCTCTTTTTGTACTGGTTCTGTGCAAGTGCCGGGCATTCGCTTGCTATGGGGTTTATGGTTTCATTTTTCGTATTGCACTTCCTACATATGGGAGAGATGTTATTTCCATCTATCGTTCTTTGAACATATCTGGTTCTTAGGGCCTGATCTTGTGCCACTGTTATCATTCCTTCAGTTCCTTCTTTAGCTCTCCCCTCTGTAGCCATTGCCATGTGTCATCGCTGGCTAGTTCTTTAGTCTGTCTCATGTATTGTCCGTGCATTGGTTTGTTGTGCCAGTCCTCTGTTCTGTCTGTCATTCTCCTGTCTCTGTACATTTCTGGGTCTTCGTCTACTTTTATTAGTCCTTCTTCCCATGCACTCTTTAGCCACTCGTCTTCACTGGTTTTCAGATATTGCCCCAGTGCTCTGTTCTCGATGTTGACACAGTCCTCTATACTTAGTAGTCCTCTCCCTCCTTCCTTTCGTGTTATGTATAGTCTGTCCGTATTTGCTCTTGGGTGTAGTGCTTTGTGTATTGTTATATGTTTCCTGGTTTTCTGATCTATGCTGCGGAGTTCTGCCTTCGTCCATTCCCCTATTCCTGCGCTGTATCTGATTACTGGCACTGCCCATGTGTTTTATGGCATTTTATCATATTTCCGGCGTTGAGTTTTGACTTGAGTATCGCCTTGAGTCTCTACATATATTCTTTCCTGATCGTGTCCTTCATCTCTTGGTGTTTTATATCCCCTCCTTCCATTATTCCCAGGTATTTGTATCCTGTCTCATCTATATGTTTTTTGAGTTGCTGGCTCCCACATCTGGTAGCTTTATCCCTTCAGTTCTCGTTACTTTGCCTTTTTGTATGTTGACTAAGGCGCATTTTTCTATTCCAAACTCCATCCTGATGTCCCCAGATACAATCCTTACAGTCTGGATTAGGGTATCTATTTCCTTGATGCTCTTACCATACAGCTTGATGTCGTCCATGAACATCAGATGGTTGATTCTGTTGCCTCTTTTCTTGAGTTGGTACCCGGCATCCATCTTCTGTAGTACTTTTGTCATGGGAATCATGGCTACTACGAAGAGT
>NC_061089.1:52254245-52276745 GCF_015104395.2 Macrobrachium nipponense
AAATTCGAAATCGCCAAGAGTGGCTACATTAAATTGTTTATATTGTGACGACGGACGGGTTTCGGACGCAGACACAAATGGGGGAGGAGCAAGTCTCTCACTCTCTCTCTCTCTCTCTATACCCATCCCTAGTCCGTCTCCAACGCCTCCTCCACCACAAACCCCCATCCCGTTCCTCCACCACTTCTGCCACCTACTTAGAGCAAGGAACAACAGTCAATCCTCGGTTTCCTGTATATCCATTCTTGTAATAATGGTTAGTTTTTCTGCAGAAGTTTTTGCATTGCTTGATGTGGACGAGCGCTTGTGTAGGATTCAATGTAATGGAAAAGAAGGAAAGAACTGATTCAGTCATTCGGGACACCAACTTTCACTTTGGTTATTTTCTCAATAACAAAAATTATGATCAACATTACGACAAAAACAGAATTAAAAAATACTGTTATTACTATGATTTATGTTTTATTTATTTTCAAACAACGTTGACTAATGTAAAAGTAACTATTGATCATTCTTGTTATCTTAGTTGATGCTACTGCTCGAAAAACTTTTAAAGTCACAACAAATCTTGAAAGCCTTCTTTCCAGAATAGGCTTATTTAAGATGCAAATTCCAAGATACCTTTAAAAAAAAAGTAGGGAAAAGTCTTTTCTTCCATCATTAATCAGTAAGGGGAGAAAAAGACTACAAAGTCCTTGTGATCTAAAATCAAGGAAAGTAAAGGATTTTTGCTCGTCGACGAAGCGTCTCCATCAAGACGTAGAAAAAAAAGGATCTTTTTTCTCTTTTTTTTCTGTCACTCGGTGTGACTCCCCTTGCTAGGGATGTACTGCTACGAGTTTTGAAGATAAAAAAAATCATAGTGAAAAGGAGATAGTATCGGCTAATTTTGTATCTTCTTTTCAATATAAATTGGAATTAGAAACATAGGTGATAGGGAAAATTTGATAAACTCAGTATCCATACAAGAGTTTAATTCAGAAGTTTCATGCGAATATTAATTATCAGTGGCTGGAAAATTCAATTAAAAATGCTTAAAGCATTAAAGCAACAAAACGATTATTCAAATTTCTGAAGTTTATAAACAGTAAGAATGTTTATGGAGAGAGAGAGAGAGAAAAGAAACAGTTATGTATTTGAGATTTCCTTTTAAACATTTTAATTTTCTTCTTGCACCTCCAAGAGGAGAGAGAGAGAGAGAGAGAGAGAGAGAGAGAGAGAGAGAGAGAGAGAGAGAGAGCCTTAATGACATTTCCTGTCTAAAATATCAAACCCAAGAAAACTTTTCTCAAAAATTAGACAAGGGACCTAAAATATATTAAAACCGCAGATTCCATAATTGACTGACCTAAATATGATTTTTTTGCTTTTTTTGTTACTCTTCGTGATTTTGTTTCAGTGTTTCTTATTTTGCAAGATTAAATAGAAAGAACAAAATTTAGACAGAAGACAGTTTCAGTGTTACGAAAAAAATGACTTAACAAATAACCTAGATTCATTGAATTCTTGATTATACTCGTTTTTTTTTTTCCATCTGTCCACCCGCCTATGATGTTTGCGTATGGTGACACTGCGTCCCGGGCTTTAGAAAGTTACATTCAGCTTACATTCAACAATTATAATAATATCCTATTTCGAATGTTAACGGTGTAATTCGCATAAAGTAAATTATTAAAACACTTTTCAGTTGCAAATGTACACACAGACATCCTTTTATTCACCTAAAACTTACACTTAGCGTAGTGTTACCATACGCAAACACCACAGGCAGGTAAACAGATGAAAAAAAAAAAAAAACAGAGTACAGACTTGTATTTTCTATTGAGCTTCATCACATTTCTTCTAAATGGTATCAATTTATCCTGCGTCCTATCTTAATATTCACATGATTCTATTTCGATTGTAATCTCACACCACATTCCGTAAAACTTCAATTCCTATAAGCTTCATAACATCTCTTCCAAATGGTCTAAATTTATCCTGCGTTCTATTTTGACATTTATATGACTCTATTACAGTTTTAATCTCTCCACTACATATCTGTAAAATCTAAATCCCTATGAAATAACTACTATAGCCTATGAAGCCTCGTACAAGTATGACAGAACCTTAACAAAGGACACGAGAAAATGTCATTTCAGATTTAAGCACTGTCTAGATACCTTGGATTTAAGGTACGCCGAGGCTCTGACCGCTTACTGACCGCCATTAACCGCAATTGCTGCGGTACCGTCAGACCGGTCAAAAAATACCAACAATTTACGATAATCGCCAATTCGGCATAATACAGGAAACCGAAAATAGGAAAGAGATGTCGATAAAAGAAAGAATTACGTCATGGCCCATTTTTAGGTCAATGGCGAATTTAAGACGGGTCACTTGAAAATTAGTAACGGGCGCTGAAAATGCGATATCAGAATGATGGTAGCACACGAATATGACTTGATACTGGAATAATGGAGTTTACCAGATAGGTTTTCTATGGCAATGGCAACATGATGACTGGCTATACCCTTTATGATTTCTGTAACAAGAAGGTAATAGAAAGCTTTGATTTAATTACAAATTAGTCAATTTTCAAATAAGAAAGTAGGGGGCTGGAAGTATTACAAAAATATAGCAGCTACCAATATATATATATACTATATATATATATATATATATATATATATATATATATTATAATATACTATATATATATATATATATATATGTGTATTATTATATAAAATATATATATCATATATGAATATTATTATAATATATATATATATACAATAATACATATATATATATGTATATATAAATATATGTATATAGATATATATGTATATACATATATATATATATATATAGAGAGAGAGAGAGAGAGAGAGAGAGAGAGATGAGAGAGAGAGAGAGAGAGAGAGAGAGAGAATTTTATTTCTATGTTTATAAAAGTAAATAATATACCATTAGAAACATTCTTAATTGGGTTAAAGAATTCAAATAATTTCGGCATTTAGAGGTAGTTAAAAAACAACTTTATAATCTAAGTAATTTTACCAACAGAACACACATATGGAAATAACTTTAAAAAATGTCTAATAAATAAATAAATAATTAAATAAATAAATGAGATTAAACATTCAAAATTTCCTTGCTAAAATGTTGACGAAAGAACAGAAAATCGTTCGAGTGACTCTTGTTGACTTTTTTTTTTAAGTTCAACCTTCGCAAGTTTTTTTGAAAGGTCAAGTACACGAAATCTCGGAAGCGAGAATTAAACATGCAACGTTTCTGTTTCTTTCTTTTTTTTTTCTTTTTTACGAAAAATTAGGGATTTTTTTATAGAAAAATTATAATTATTGTTTTAAATTTTATGTCCATTTTTTTAAGGAAAAATCTTAATAACAATCTTCAGTTTCGCTGTTGTTGCTGATATAGTTGTTGGTTTGTAGTCTTTTTGTTGTGAGAAGTACTTAAGGAATTAAGTAATCTGTATCAAAACGTCAGTAAATCTGTATAATTATGCTTTCACTAAAATGAAAAGTGTAAGTTTTAATTCGAATTACAGACATTATCATCCACTCAAAATAAAACACCTATTTCGTTCTATACCCGATCCTTTCCAGCCGGACGGTTCTTCCTCACACACTTCATCTTCCATTCCATATGACCTCCAACACCAACAAAGCCCTCCCCCCCCCCCAACACAGCACAACCCCACCCCAGCCAAGGAGGTAGACTCCCCCACCATCTAAACACATCTGCCAGGCGCACGAAGTTTTCGTCCCGGCAGCGAAGAGACTCTGGGAGGGATTATCTGGGTGGGTATATTTGGAAGGACCGGTACCTCCTTGGGGTTGCCCAAGGGGTTGCCGGACCATTGTTCCCCTGGGTATGGGGTTGGGGGATTATGTGACCAGGTGACCCCAGCAGACATTCCCACTGATGCCCACGGGGCACACCAGCTGATGATTAGGGAATATAATATTGGCTTTCGGTTTCCAAATATTGACTTAAAAGAGTTTTTTAGTTGGAGGTCGAAGTTTTTCATCGGTTTGAGACGGAAGGTTTTTCCCTTCGTCATCCGGGAAATTATGAATAACTTTTTCTTTCTTCTTCTTCTTCTTCTTCTCCACGTTCGTCCGTGCGTTATCGAACGCATTCGGACTTTTCGTTCTTTGTCGGTTCGGTCGAAATCGATTGGATTTATCGATCTTGGAAAAGGGCGTTTATTCGACCGAGCGCAATCTAGGTTCTTCCCCACACTCCCCCCCTCCACGAATGCGGTGGTTGTTTGCGCCTGGCGCCTCTCTCTCTCTCTCTCTCTCTCTCTCTAGCTCTCTCTCTCTCTCTTCTTTTATTGCTCTTTCATGCTGGTGTTTACCTCCCATCTCTCCCTCTCTCTCTCTCAACTAGTAGTGTATTACCTTCTCTCTCTCTTTCATTGTATTAACGAAGTATTCTTGTTTTATTTGGAGTTTTACTTCTGTTATTTAAGTTATAGTTAGTACGAAAATCAGCCAGCCATTTGTGGTTACGGTAAGCATGCCTCCATCAATGTGACTTTATCATTTGCAGTTATTTTTGTGACCTTGCATTTTTTTTTTACCAGTTATTGGAAATAAAATCTCATTTCAGATAAGAACATTTCAGCACTTGTATTGATTGTGTAAACGAATCTTACCCAGAAAAATTAAATCAATTCAGAACATTATTCTGTATAATGACGTCAGATTTCGCCGATCCGCGTTTTTTTTTTTTTTCTAATTCCTCCTGTTGTGGCATCAATTTGTAAGCCCTAATGATGGAAGCAAACCAGATTTTTTAAAAATCCATCTATACATAATTACAGGTGTATGATTAGAGAAATTTGCGTATAAAATCGGTTAAGCTGTAAGGAACAATATATAATTTGAAAGGCAAGGAACAATAAGGAAAATATGCATTTATTTTTGCTTAACAAAATATAGTAACGAGATTTGTACCGTAGCATCTAATGGGAGCGGGATTTTATTTCAGCTGCAAACGAAAGTTTTTGGTCGTAATACGTAGAATTCCTTGCGGCTTATTTGTACTCTACCCAAAAACACATTATTATTAGTATTATTTTTATTGTTATTATTATTATTATTATTATTATTATTATTATTATTACTGAGGGTTATTGTTGATTCAGTTGCATGATTTTGTAGAGGTTCTTTTCTATTCTTCTTATAGCGGCCTTTTCATTGTCACTGAAAATAGTGCCATACCTATGATGAGAGGTTTAAGTGACAACGAAAAGGCCGCTATTAGAAGCAAAGAGAAGAACCTATACAAAATTACTGCACGTGAAGCAGCAATAACCTTCAGTAAGACTTGTTTGAAAGAGGGTCTCCTACCTAATTTTATTGTTGTTGTTATAGTTATAAATAAATAAATAAATAAATAAATAAATTAATTAATTAATTAATTAATTAATAAACATGAAACCATTCAAGGTTGAAGTTGATAAATCCATCGAATAGCTGACCGAGAGATCTAGTTTCGCCATTTAACAAAAGGGTTATCTAAATAGGATCAAAGTCCCGCAAAGGATGTAAGAATTCGGCAGTCGGAGATCCTCGGCGTAGAAGGACCTTTCTGGGGGCTTAATGGCAGGGTTTTTGAGCGGCAGGGGATGTGAAGGATATACCTGTATCCTCTCTCTCGTCACACACCTGGTAGTCAACCAGACCTTGGAAGCTACTGTTGATCAGTCCGGTAGTTTATCACGGCGATAATGACCTTAGGTGAAAAAGAGGGAAAAAACTTGCCTATGTATGGATGGCTAAAGGAAAGAGAGAGAGAGAGAGAGAGAGGAATATATATATATATATATATATATATATATATATAATTCTAAAAAAAGAATCAAAACTTGTTTTTTATGGAGAGAGAGAGAGAGAGAGAGAGAGAGAGAGAGAGATACACGCGCAGCAATTCAGCAATTCTATTTATTTATTGGTGTTTACGAAGCGCGATACCTATTAACATGTTTCCTTATTTAAAACATTTTCATGAGGCCTATATCCACCAGGAAGCAAACGAAGATAAAACATCTGATATAGGAGAATCAAACCCAGATCTGTAGACGAGAGAAGAGAAATTCCCAGCCTCCGTTTCATGGCAGAGGCTTCGGGCTCCACAAACAACTTTCTAAAAACACCATATCACACTCAGGTCCGACCCGGCAATCTCGGGACAAGACTTGGAAATCATATCACCCAGATAACTCCCTTTTTTTCTCATATAGAAAGTTTTCCTTTGCTTAGAAAATTGAGAAGAGCGTAGGGTTACTGGTCTGGTGAGTCTGCCTTATCGTCTCATCGCGAATGAGTGAGAGACAATACTATTTCTGAACAGATTCATAAGCAGCTGGTTTTAGCATTAGAGCCTCGAGATGGCGCGAGAAAGTTCACCTCGACTTATATAACCTCTCTCTCTCTCTCTCTCTCTCTCTCTCTCTCTCTCTGGGAGGTATCATCTGGGCTCATTCAGTTTCTCCTCTTGACTGTGAAGCACAAGTAAAAATGGAACAAGCGGCATAGATTGCTAACCTGCAAGTAGATTTCAATGTTCAAAAAGGAAATTAGATAAAAACAATAAATCACAAGCAAATAAGCAACTACCTACCAATCTTAATGATGATAAATGAATGAATGAGCACCACAAGAGTATTTCTTCAAAGAATAAACTTACGTTTAAATGAAATAAAATGACAAATAATTGTTCGACAATACATGTAAACACAGAAGAATGAATATACATGAACATGCTTTTTTATGTATGACAAGAACACATGCTGACAATACCATGTATATTTTAAAATTTATATATGAGACGGTAACAAAAGGTATATTATATACTGAAATGTAAAGGTACGTAAAAATACTGAGTGCACGAATATATTTACACACACATACACAAATATATATATGTGTGTTGTAATTATATTAATATAATATAATAGTATATATATATATATGTGTGTGTAGTATGTATGTATGTATGTATGTATATACATGCGTATATATATATATATATATATCATATATATATATATATATATAAATGTATCAGCCACCACCACATACCTGTGCAGAAAACTTCCGCAACATGTACATGTGTGTCAATGTGTAAATATGATTGCAGGCCTGTCCATCTTCAATATTCATTATTTCCGCATACACGCGTATAGGCAGGCTTAGAGTACACGAGCAAAGGTTTTAATTATCTCTCTCTCTTTCTCTCTCTCTCTCTCTCTCTCTCTCTCTCACTGACTAATCCATTGGGACGTGCTAGTGCCACACCCTCCTCCTAGTTTATGGTTCCTCCTAGTTTATGTTTGGGGATTTTAGTAGGGTCGTTTACCAAGATAGCTGCGAGGGGAGCCCTGTGTACTCAGGGTGTAAAGGCGCTGTGTACAATAAAGAAAAAGTGTACCTTATCCGTGAGAGAGAGAGAGAGAGAGAGAGAGAGAGAGAGAGAGAGAGAGAGAGAGTATGTGGGTGTGGACGCAGATTACATCGCATAGAAAGCGTGCGTGTGTGTGTCTATATGTTGCTGTGTAGATTCTATGCGTAATGAACGTGAGAATGTGTCCGGAAATAACGCCACAATCGTCATAATTGTAAATGGTTCTTATGGTTGGTAGGGCGTCTTTTTGGTTTTTCTTTTCGGATTTAATGTTGAGTTTAAATCCAGTTGGATGATGCAACCTCTCTCTAAATTAATTATATATATATAATATATATATATATATACAATATATATATATATATATATATGATATATATATATATATATATATATATATCTATATATATATATATATATATCTATATATATATATACACAATCCAAATCCAGGTTACTTCCCTCATCAGTCTCTAAGATGAACAAAATAGAAATCACTAAGTGATACCAATAGTTAATAATTGAAATTTCATAATGTACCTTATATTTCTATTAGGTTTGCCTTTATACGTTAATTATTATTATTATTATTATTATTATTATTATTATTATTATTATTATTATTATTATTATTATTATTATTATTGAAAAACTCTAGTGACGAGCTTCTATCAATCTCTCACAGAATAGGAGCGAATGTTTGAAAACAGCAATGAGAGGTCAACGTAAAGATAAAACGAGTAACAGGCAGATTTCCGTTAATTAACAGCTTCATTTGTGGGAAGAAGAGGAATACAGAAGCTCCAAACATTTGAGAAGATAAGAAGCAATGAGGAAGAACCAGACAAACAAACCATAACGTCGCATTTTTAACAGCACCGTTACCCGTTTAAAAAATAATTACCTGAATTTATGATTAAAATGAATGCAGAGAAGTTGACTCAAATGTGTTATATCAGCTAATCCGTCTAGTCAGTGTGAACGGCTGTATTCCCACTATGTTTCACAACTACACACACACACACACACACACACACACACACACACATATATATATATATATATATATATATATATATATATATATATATATATATATATATATTATATATCATAAAGTGGAAGTGGGAGTGGCCTTCTACACACACAAACGCGAGTCTTATCCAACCAACCTCCTTTTGCGCGAACATAAATTCCCTCTTTATCTCTCTATCTATCTCCCTCTTACTCTATTTGCTGTGGGTGTTGTGGTTGGGAGGATATGGCTGGATGACAGGCAACGTGATCCCACGTGATCCGGGTGGGTGTGGGTTCACCCACGGGCTCACCCACCGGGTTCATCTGCGGGTTCACCACTGGTCACCAGCAAACGTCAGATCAGGGGGACTGATCTGAAGAGGCGGAGGAGAGACGCCAGTTGTAGATACGGCGTTGCGTTCATATTTATTCGAATATCTCTGTTACCGTCTCCCGCGTTTGACTTTAACGCTGTACGTATCTCCTCCAGAGCCCGTTTTTCTTTTCTCTCTTTATCTTTCTCTTTGTCTCTTGGATGTTGTTTTGTCCTGCAGAGATTTTTATGCTACGATGTCTTTTGAGGCCTGGGATAGTAAATCATGCTGGAGTTATGGTCGCCATTCTCTCTCTCTCTCTCTATCTCTCTCTCTCTTCGCATATATATATATGCCTATATATATATATATAATATATATATATATATATATATATATATAGTATATATATATATATCAATTCAAGCTACAAATGTCCTTTAATATCTAAATTCACTTCGGTACATATATGAAAAACTATCATTTGGAGGTAAAGTGAATTTAGATATTAAAGGACATTTGTAGCTTGAATTGATATATAAATGGATCACGGTTCGATGTGATAATTATTCATAACAAAAGGCTACGTGCTGTCAAACGCTCGAATTGGCTAACATGGTAGACGGGGTTCCATATCGATTCTAATTACGAAAGCACCGAGGTCGAGGGTGATTTGTAAGGTCAGAATCGATATGAACTTATAGCGTCTCTGTTGGCTGATTGGATAGCGTCACTGACTGTCCTGATTTCGTCCCCGTCCACTTGGACGGTGGTTCGATCCCATGGGGGGACGAAATTGTTATCAACTAAAAAATTCCCCTTCGGTACATATATGAAAATATATCATTTGGGAGGTAAAGTGAATTTAGATATTAAAGGACATTTGTAGCTTGAATGATATATAAATGGATCACGGTTTGATGTGATAATTATTCATATATATATATATATATATATATATATATATATATATATTATATATATATATATACACGTGTGGGGGGGAAGTAGGGGATGTGCGCGCGCACAATAAGAAAACTTTACAATTGTAAAATTGTGAAAACATCCTTACTAATGTTATAAACGGAAGCATTTTCACTTTATCCTTAGCTTTTCACAAGTAGTGACATAATTTAAATATTCAAATACGAATAACCAGTGCGATGTAAAACAAACAAATGTGGATCAATCAACAAACATGAAAGAACATCCACAAAATAAAGGAGAAGACTTGCGTAAAGTTTATAACCAACAAAACAGTGACATTCAAACTTGCAACAGGCCTTGGAGACGGGGTTTGCGGCTACTAAAAGGTAACAAAAGAGGCCCGAGAGCAACATGACTGTATGGGTTTCATTTGAAAGTCGGAATGCGTTCTAATGATATCTTTTCCTAAAGTAAGCTCTTTGATACTTAGCGTAGATGTATCACGTAGCAGTAGAACCCTTTTAACCAATATATGAAAGTGACAAATATATACCGTAATTTATATATATATATATATATATATATATATATATATATATGAAGAGATGGATAAATAATAATTTAACCGAATAAATAAATGAATGAAGAAAACATATACATGAAGTACAACGATCACTCATTATTTTTGTAAATGTTCGCAAAGTGATTCTCATGATAAAAACACGTGGACAACTTCTGCGCGCCTTACTTATGTTACCAACTCCTCACAAATCTTACGCCCCCCCCCCCCCCCCCCACCACACAAAAAATCGAACAAACAAAAAAACACAATTTAAGTGAATTTTCAAAATGTAACTCCATGCTTAATTAGACGCAGATTATTAACCTCTACCCTTTCTGCTCAGACACAACAAGCTTGTGTAAACACACACAAACACATACTCCCAAACAAAGTGCAACTTTGTTGCACAAAGAACCGCGGCTGAAATACACATTGATTTCCGGAAGAGCATCTGTATCATTTAGAAGGCCGGCTACCTTTAGGGTAAGGCGTTACCTCTAGGGCAAAGCCTCACAGATGATTGTTGCTATAGTCAAATTTCTTATTGCCCTGGAGAGGGATTCTCCCTTAAGATCCTACCAGGGTAAAGTTCATATTGTTGATATAGTAAGGTTTCTATTTAAGGTTTTTTGATGCTTTTAAACTTATAGGTTTTCATTTTTTAAGTTGTGTATTTATTTCTTAAGGGCTGACTTAATAAGGATTGATAATCTTTAATAAAAAAAAAGTAAACTTCATAGAGATGCGACGTTTTTCTGTAATATAAAAATCTTGTACAAAATTTCTTGGCGTGAAAGAATATCAGTCATTCGTAAGTTAACTATTAAGAAAGAAATGGACACAAAAAAAGAATAAATAAGAAATAGAAGTTGATACAAGTGACCACAAACCTTACTAAAACCCTATTTACATCAACATTGTTACAATTAAACTGATAGTTGGTCAGATCTCTATGACCAATACAACGCGCTCAAATGAAGACAACAAAATGCCATTATCTTAGTGGAAGAAACAATGGCGGCATAAACTTTCCGAGGACATGGTAATAAGGACGAAAGTTACTGATTAATTTCTGATTTCCTTTCCTCCTTTTTAATTTGAACGTAAACAAGCCAATTTCGTCTCGGAACTGAAAATCTGGACACGGATTGGAGAGAGGTTCGATGGAAGGAATTCGATGACTCCGAAGGGATTCCGAATATTTCATGACGAGCAGGATTTCTAAAATAAAAGTGGAAGTCTTGAGGGGAGATTTTATTCACACACACGCATACACACATAAAACACACATACACACAATATATACATATATTCGCATATATATGTTATATGTATATATAAGTAGTAGATATGTATGTATGTATGTATGCACGTATGGTTCCATACATATAAAATCCAGTGTAATCACCCTGTCAATCGCGCCTGAGGGGTTGCTTGTTAAAATGGCTAATTAAGTCAAGGAAACAGGATAAGGGCACTAAAAATGTTTATGACAAAAATTTGCATTATTGTTTGCGGGTGTTTTCGAAGGAAACGACAGAAATTATATAGTGAACTTCGAAATAAAAATGTGAAGTTCTTTTTCTCGATAAAATTACGATGCTTTTTATTTGTAAATTTATGCAGTTGCTTTCTGCAAACGAGGAAGCGGCTTCGTAATGGATATGCCTTCTGACCCCTCTCGCAGAGGCAACGGGTTATTAATAGCAGGTGTAATTAGCCAGGGGTCTTTCGAAAGACAAAGGTATGGAGAAACGCATAATTCAGAACGAGGTCATTATTTCGCAACCAGCATAAAAGGGATATAAAGAATAAAAGGCAGTCACGTGATGTCAAAAAGAGATAAGTAAATTCAAGGTAATGACCATTAATGCCTAGCAACAGTTCTAGATGATATTCATTAATTCAATATATATATATATATATATATATATATATTATATATATATATGTGTGTGTGTGTGTGTGTGTGATTGTGTATGTATATATATATGTATATGTGTGTGTGTGTCTTGCAACAAAATTACTCTATCCATGGCAACCATTAAATCAATTCTCCATAAAAGAAAATACGAAGTACACTTCACAAGAAAAACAGTTAACCCCCCCAAAAAAAACTTTATTTTTGCAACGATGATTGCGCAATCCATGGCAAACCGTTCTAGTGATTCTTGGTCAAAAAAAAAAAAAAAAAAACTCCCAACAGAGGTCTCACATTTGCGGTGGGTCACTCCTTAATTAAATCTTGCCCGTCTTACGTTTAATTATTTTAGGAACAGGTAAGCGGGAACGAAAACAGTCTTAATCCAATCAAGATGGGCCAGGTATCAAGGTTAGTGAGATGTCAGCGAATTGGGATCACTGGACAGGAAAGGTGAGAGAGAGAGAGAGAGAGAGAGAGAGAGAGAGAGAGAGAGAGATATGCTAATTTTTTTAATTTCCTTTACGGTAGCTTAATAATGACCATTCTATTACTTCCCTATTCCTGTAATTATAATTATAATTGTATAATTATAATCGTAATAATACGGAAACTGCTATACGAAAAAAATCCATAGAAATAAAGGGAAGCATTAATCATTTTCATTATTAAACCGAGAGATGTTTATTGCTCTTAATGAAAAGGTAATTCTCATATTATATTCTCCTCTCTCGTAATAAGCTCAGTTATTAAATAAAGGGAAAACATGGGAAAAAAGGAATTCCCAAAGCAGAGTTGCACCCTATTCAATCAAACAATGTAACATATAGTAAAAATAGTGGACGGTAATTCAAGAGAGTCAAGGCATCAAGTCCCAATCCTATAGACGGGACGTATCGTCCTGACGGTCGGGCCTAGGTATCTTCATTCAGTCAGTGCCCGGGATGGACGACGGGAAGTGTAAATATGGAGTCCGGAAAACTAACTAATTGGATATCTGCTGACAAATGGTTTCGGTGATGTCTCTTTCCCTCCACTCTCAGGTTCCGGAATTCTCCTTGTGCTTTTGGTTTACTGTTATCTGTAGCATAACCTCTTATTAGCTACATAGATCATATCTGGATCCAATTCTTCTCTTTATTATATATATATATATATATATATATATATATATATATATATATATATATATATATATATATATATATATATATATTATATATATATGTATATATATAATTAAGCTTTAGATATATAAGTAAATTCTGGCCCCCCTTCCCGTCAGACTACCCCTTCAGGTTTACATAGGCAAAGGGCCTCCTATTAAGACGTAAGTTGGATAAAAGGATATTTGATTTCCAGTTCCTTCGGATACCCATTTGGACGTAAGCAAGACAAACGGCATCTGACTGGCCATCCGTTGAACTTCTCCTCTGGACGTCAACTATAAAAGCAAACCAGACAACCAATCCGTTGGAATTTCTTTTAGGTGTAAGCTAGAGAAAGGACATCAGACATCCATCTCCCTGGGCTTTCTTTTAGAAGCAACCTAGAAAAAAAAATCAGGTAGCCAATGGTCGGACTTTCCTTTAGACGTCCGATAGTAAAAGGAAATCGGGGAGTTATTCTTTGGATTTTCTCTCAGACGTAATTTAAAAAGGAAATCAGTCAGAGCATCTGTCGGACTTCCCTTTAGTCATCGGCTAAAAAAAAAAAAAAAAAAAAAAAAAAAAAAAAAAAAAAAAAAAAAGGAAACAGAAATCAGTTAGCTCATCTGTCGGACTTTCCCTTCGAACGTAGTAACTTACAGAAAGGAAATCAGACTTCTCCTCTAAACATTAACATGACAAAGAACCTTTGACTGATCATCCTGTCGGGGCGACTTTACGCCCAAAAGAAAAGCTTACACGAGTCCGAACTCCTCGTGACGAGATGATTTCCTCCTCCACCTCCTCTTCTTCCTCCTCCTCCTCCTCCTCCGTATGTCCGCTGTCATCTCGGACTCCTTCGTCGTCGGGAAATTCACCCGCGATGAGTGGACGAAGCGCGAGGGGCACCACAGCCAAACTGCATCACGGACTCGTGAGGTCCACACGCAGGTCTACAGGGCCGGGCCTGGGCATGTTACCAATCGCCCCCGGCTGCTTTCGCCCGGATATGGTCACTCTTTCATAAACATTGTCATGGAAATTGCTTGTGTGTATGTATATAATCACACGCTCTGGGAAGCAGGTGCGGAGGGGTTGGTAAGGGGGATGGGGGGAGGTCAGAAGAGCAACGAAAGAAGGAAGGGTGAAGAAGTAGAAGTTAGAGAAACGAAGGAATAACTGAGGAAAGAGAAGGAGAGGGAGGGGCAACGAAGGAAGGGTGTAGAAGAGGAGGTGAAGAAGACGAAGGAATAAATGAGGAAGGAGAAGAGAGGAAAATAAGGATGCAGATGAAGAACAAGGATGGGGGAATAAGTGGAGAGAAATATGGGCGAGAAAACGGGAGGAACATAAAGTGAAGAAAGAGGATGAGAAATAGAGGAAAGAGGTAAGGCCAGAGAAAGGCAAGAAGAAAGGTGGAGTAACTTGGTGAAGGAGGGAAGAGACGAAGATGAGCGAAAGGAAAAAGAGAAAGAAGTTGAAGCATAATGTTGGAGAGAAGACGGAAAGAAGAAATTGGACAATGTAGAGGAGAGAAGAAAAAAAATCAAGAAGAAATCACGAAATAAAGGTAAGAGAACTGAGAAGAGAGGAGAAGAATACTCGCCGCTCGAGAAAAAAAATTCACGATGTAAGTAGTGATAGCAAAGTCCTGATCTAAGGTTTTTTTTATAACTTTTTATTTTTTTCCGGTTTTTTTTTCTTCCACCCCAAGGCGTAGGTTGTACTTGAGGGAATAATCTCACAAATGTTGGTAAGAGAAATGAGAAATCGTGAGGTTGATGTCAGAGTTTCGTATCTGGAAAAAGAGAGAGAGAGAGAGAAGAGAGAGAGAGAGAGAGAGAGAGAGAGAGAGATTCGCTCGACGTCTGTCGTGTTTGAACGACTTCTCTGACCACGGTAAAGATCAAGAGGAAAATGCTGATATAAAATAATTTATCGAAATGGAATATATTCTTTTTTAACTTAGACTAATCTTACATACTGGTTGATATATTTAAGTAAACTGGTCTATACTTTTTCGGATGTGAGTGTAAAAATATACTCCTTAAAACGATTTTATTCCAAAGGTAAAATGAACATTTAAATGAGGTTTCACACAACACTCGTTCTTGTATTGCTATTGTACAATGAAGCCGCAAAATGAATACTTTGAATATGATCCTTCAAACAGTTTCATTAACTGCGTGAGTGTATACTGTCTATAGACACTGGACTTGTTGAGTGTAGCCGTATGAGTACACAGTGCGACTGTACGCAGTGCGCTTTCATGTGTATAGGACCGATTGTTTGTGTATGTATAATGCAACTTCTTTCAGTATGACTGCGTATATGCAGACCAGCGAACTTGTGCATAGGTTAGTGTTTGTGATCTCTATAAATGCCGACCTGCTTGTACGTAACGCGACCTCTGTGAAACACAAACACCCATACACCACGAACTCTTATGTTTGTGAAATTGTGGTGTAAACTAAGCTTTTGATCATTGCAACCTACCTCGGAATATAAAACCTATCGTGACTAAACCCTAAATATGGGATACCGTTTAGAGGTTCAAATCCTTAGTTTAAATCTTTAATTTCAATCCTCAGTTTAAATCCTTTCGAATGGGCCAAAGTATCCAGAATCATTCCATTTAACTGTGATCGCGTTGTATAAAATCTGGGCCTTTCCCGTTTTTGCCGAAATTTCTGGCAGTGATTTTGTCGCGCAACTATCTTTTTTTCTTTTTCTTTTTTAAACCGCGAGATTAGCATTTCTATTACGATTTCTGCAATTACGTACTTGTTTCGGAAAATGTTTTCTTTGATTCTTTTACTTTATGGAATTTTTTAAAAACATTTTTCACAGTGCTGCTATCTTTTTTCCCTCGGTTGAATGTTTTGACAGACCGTAATGATTCTCGTTAAATCTAAGAAAAAATAAATTAACTTCATTTGATAATTGCTCAAATAAATAAGAAATTTTAGTCAAGTTAAATTTTTCCTTTCCTCTTAAGATTCTCGTGAAGTAATTAACCTTATCAAAAGTTCCCTTTCATATGCTTTAAGTTTTCGCTCGTGATTGGTAATTTAAATTTTTTATTTATATACCGATTTAAATAATTGACCACGAGGATTTAGTAGCCCAAAATAAAGTCTGTTTATTAAAGAAATGTTCTAATACAAGACGTCCACTGAAGGAAAAGCCAATCCGTCTTTTATTTAGAGGTTAGATGTTGCTATTCGTCTCCAGCTATTGAATATCTTGCTCAGTTATCATGTGATTGTTAACAGTTTTCCACCTTTACTTTTGAAAGTCTTCTTCACAATTGCTTCCGAGCACTTTCCTGCAAGTGGCTAGACGCATTCAACTACCGCTGACAGCAGGTAGGTAATTAGTCTCTGTTGGCCTGTAGAGTTTAGAGGTCTACGTCAGGCCTCTTATCCTTACCACACTTACGGCCTAAAAAGTTGGACAATTAGTTTACCTTTAAAACAATTCTCAAAGAAGAATTTTACTTTTTTCCTCAACTGGTTTAATTTCGAAGCAGAGCTACGTCATTGACAACACAATAGATCCATGGTGGGGAACGAAAAAACGTAAGCAACACCTGTCCACTGTATAGTCCCTCTCTCACAACCCCCCCCCCCCCCCAGTAACCCCCCCCCCCTAAGAGAATGTCCCCCTACATCCCCCTCTTAAAACGGCAGGTTTTTCCACATTTCTAGAAAAAAGTCATTATTTTGATGACTTACATAACAATTTCCAGAGTCTTTATAATGATGACAATAAAATAACAACAATCTGACCGACAACTGCCAAAATCTTAGCGTGATTTTTTTTCTGAACACCAAATAGCCAGATAATTGTAATTAATATTGTCAATATTTTCATCATCATTAATCCTGTTGTAGTATGTATAAAAATTGTATGACCTTGCCAAAAGTGCCTCAGCAGTTCAAAACAATAATTAACATTATTGTCTTTATTATTATCACTGGAATGCCTGCCCTTATTTGACATCTTTTTCAGAGTAGCTTTTGGTGGCAGGTTTCTGTTCCTAATATTAGAAATTATGATTTGGACTATCGACGGAATGTCTCTTGTTGGTCACTTTTTCATAAACTGTATTTTAATAGAGATCTTTCACATTGAGAATTGATCCCTGATCCCCTTTTCCTGTCGAGAGCAACCATGCAGATTCGGTGAACATCAGAACCAATATGCAGTAAATGTTTAGCCTCGCTGTCGAACTTCTCTGTTCGTGAGGACCTTTATTCCTCGCACCGTTGGACTGTGGAACTTCCAGCCTCCCTGAGGATTTCGAGCGATTGGAACTTTAGAAGTTCAAGAGAAGATGCAAGCATTACTTCACTAATGCTATTCCTCTTGCATTTTATTAAATTTTATTAATTTATCAATATATTTTTGTAATACGTGATATCTCTTCTTTCTGTGTTTTCCTTTACCTTTTCTTACTTCCTAATGAGCACCATATTCTCTGGAAGTTTGAATTTCAAGTCAATGGCTTCAGTGGGCCTGTTCCACATGAATACGGTTCATCTTCTGAATAATAATAATAATAATAATAATAATAATAATAATAATAATAATAATAATAATATATTTCTCGCCTCTTGCCTCGTCTCTCATCTTGAAAGAAAACGTATTAGCCAAGGCCTTGCGTAACGCGTGTAACCTGAAGGTCAGGTATGTATGGCGTAGGGGCTAATAATTATCAAGAACCATTGGCGTAGATGCTGTAGGCTAAAATGATCATAAATCTGGAACAACGAAGACTACGCGAAGGCTAAAGGTTATCTCTCCTTTGTATGAGTTTTAGGTAATATTTTTTTTTTCATTTCTCTTTCAGGATATGGCAGTTGCCCTGTTTTTATTTTTTTTAATGTTTCGAGTTATTTTTGTATGTATTTGCAGAGGGGGAAAGAATTAGATTGACTGAGAAGTATTACATAATGTAAATGACAATAGAATTTGGAAGCTAAACTGGATTAAAAGAGATATTGACGCATTCACTCGGTACAAAATTTCGATCTTTACGTTATTATTCATCCTAAAGAATTCAGGGATAAACTAAAAATATGTGTAATAGGAGTGCAAGAAGAAAGACAAAAAGTGAACATCAAAACAGGAAACGAAGAAAACAAAAGTGTAAGTATGAAAGAAAGAGTCACAAGGTTATTTTCACAAATTTATTTTCAGTGGTTAAACCACTAGACCTCCCGCACCATTCCTCCCCCCCCCCACCCCACCCCCACCCCCCCTCGCCCCAAAATGAGATTCCTTCCAACAACGCTATAATTGAAGGTTACGTCCCATTGGCTTGAACAACGAATTGAAGAAGTGGTTATCATAGACAAAAGAATAGACAGACAGACGGACGGACAGACAGACTAAAGACAAAAGGAGTAGAGAGAGAATAGAAAAGGAGAGTGGTTGCTGACGTCCGGCGAATAAGAGTGTCGGACGGCTAAATATAGCGAAAGAGAGAGAGAGAGAGAGAGAGAGAGAGAGAGATTGAAAAACATCCATTACACACACACATACAAACACACACACACACACACACACACATATATATATATATATATATATATATATATATATATATATATATATATATATATGTATATATATATATACGTATGTGTTTTTGTGTCTGTGTTGTTCACATAGCAGAGAGAGATATTCTATTTACACACACAAACACACACACACACACACACACACACACACACACACATATATATATATATATATATATATATATATATATATATATATATATAAGCAAGTGTGTGTATGCGTGTTTGTGGGTGTCTGCGTTGATCATAAGGCAAAGAGAGAGAGAGAGAGAGAGAGAGAGAGAGAGAGAGAGATCCTTTTGTCCCGCTGTCTGGCTGAATCTCCTCCTCCAATCTGAAGGCCTATCTCGTTCCGCAGTAGGACTTTTTGGTCTTAGGCTTACGTCCTAGGACTGGAAGGGAAGTGAAGGAAGAAGAGCCTTTGTTTTCTTCTGGTCTCTCCTTCCTTTGTTTCGCATTGTTGTGGAATCCTTGGCACACGCTCTTATTTAATACGATTCCTTTAATGAAGGCATTTCTCTCTTTGTGTTCTTTCGTGAACGCTGGTATTTGTGGTTATTGTTTTTAGGTTTCATTTTAAATTCTTGTATCACTTATATGTCTCTTTTATTTGCATAACTTTATTTATGTTTCTATCGTATGAGTGATATATTGCGTTTAATTTCGGTTGTAGTAAATTTTATTTTTTATTTTTTAGCAATATGCTGACCACGATCATGACAAATTGCTTTTAAAAATATTTTTAAAAATTCGGTTTTCAACGCCAAGTTTACTCAGCAGCGCTGAATCATGGATGAATTCCATTTGCAGACAATTTCCAGATTGCCATTGCATTACATACTTACGCAACAGACGTAGATGTTGTATAACATCCTTTGGGTTTATCGAGCTCCATCTATCCAGCGTTTTCTAGGTCTGCTTTTCTCATTTTTCTCAACATTGTTATTTCTTTTTGACGATATTTTGGAATGCACTTATGAAATAGTGATTTACTAATTTTTCAATAAACTACCTCTAATTAATATTTGCTCTTAACAACCTGTATTTTTAATGATAGAAGAAAAAACCTGCCACCCATAGATAAAACTAGAGAATAAGGTAACAACAACAAAAATAGAAGAAAAAGCATTATCTATCACCAATACTAAATTTATTATTCAAACAATCTGTAGCTCCCATATCATGAACACAGTCTGAGCAACAAACACCTTTTTTTGATAATCCATTTGCATAAAAAAAATTAGAAAATAAATTATAAGATAAAATTAATACTTAAAAAAAAAAAGATGAAACACGAAATGGCCTCAACTGTCACAGCCGTGATATCCTCACAGCCAATCGGAGGCTGCCACGACTTACGACCCCCCTGGCGGGCGATTTAGCAACGTCGCCCTTGATAACAGAGTACTAAGCAGGCGACCTTTGATGACTCATGGGCAATTGCTTTGTGATATGTTTGCCAAAGAAATGACAATTATCACGGTAATCGCTTCTATCGACAAAGGAATCTAAATATGTAGCGCTAATATTGCGATGACGTCACTGAGGTCCCCGAATTAAACAGTGGGTTATTAGAAGCACATTCTGTTGATAACTGCAATGACGTCTTTTGACAGAGAAAAGGTTAGAAGTCGGGGGGTTGTGAATGGATATGAGAAGTTTCAGACGATTAAGAGGGAAATACGAAAATAGTCCAGAAGAATAAAGATGAATGAATAAAAAATAAACAGCAGTAATCCATCAATAATTATTATTGTGCACAAATTAGTATCATTGTGCACAGGTTAGATTTTGGGGTATTGTGAATGGATGTGGCAGAAGTGTCGGATGTTTAGAAGAGAAATGCGATGAATGATCAAGAAAAATAAAGCTGAATAAATAAAGAAATAAACAACAGTAATTCATCTGTTAATGTTACATAATGAAAATTATGAACGGGAAGTGAGAATTAGCGCTTAATCAAAAGAGAAAAACTATAGAAACTGAAAAATAAAATGGAAAAATAAAAGCAATACAAAACAAAGTAACTTCCAGTACATGAATTGGTGACTTGAAAATGACCAGAAAAACTATAAATAGCAATAATATGACATAAAAAATGAAAACAGAAACAGTAAAGGAACAAGAACAATTATCAAAAGATGATCTAAATGAAATGAAGTAAACAAATAAAGTATGAAAGTCAAAGTTTTTCAGTTACCTTGGTGTTCAGCCACTTGTCATTTCAGTAAGGTCGTATAAATGTTAGTTTTTCTTATGAACTTTGCAAGTGTTGTAATAACTCAATATGTGAAGTGGTTGTGAATGACGGAATGAGTGAATTATATTATCATTTATTTATTTATATATTTAAAAATTATATACAACTTCTATGCATTTATGAAACCTTGACAAATAATTATCTTTAAAAAAACTATATATAGTTGTAGCTGAGGAACATTGCATAGATGCAAAACTTGAAAGAAATAAAGGTGGAAAATTATTTCCCACGTAGATGTCAATATGACCGACTATATCTGTGTTAATCTATAACCAGAAGGATTCGCATTACACACTGTTTCAAGGGAAGCAAGAGATGTCTAATAAATTGTTACACACTCTTATATCCGTTTCTCTAGATTCTTTACAGTGAAATATATGAATATACGAAATGACACCTTGTAACTTACACCCACACGAATGCATTTACTGGAGAGATCTGAAGGAAATAATCTCTCTCTCTCTCTCTCTCTCTCTCTCTCTCTCTCTCTCTCTCTCTCTCGAGGACCTGATTCCAAATCACAGTAATCATTTTATGGCATGCTAAATGGACATTAGAAGACATTACTATAAACTCCCACGGCCCTCCGAGGATGATTGAATTATTCTTATTAATATACAAGAACACAGAAAGACATATGAACATGCTTTATTGTTAAAAAAGACAAATAACACACTCATAAGCGGTAAATGAAAAGGGAATGAAAACATAAACGCCTTGTAGCAGGAAAGGACTAATCGCTAAGAACCTCCCCAACCAACTTTTTTTTTTTTTGACAACAACGCATGACTAAAAGTTTATTTGTCCCTAACACGTTTCGAAATGTATTAATCAAAATCATATTCTTTCTCGATGTCTGGGAACAGAGCTGACGTCATTTCCCAATTTCCTAAGCAGAGATTCCCATATAAGGTGAAAACCTTGGACAGAACACATCTCTCTCACTTAATAGTCGCTGAATTATTTCTGAGATCCGCTTTCTTTCTCATTTATTGCGAATAAAGTTTCGCTTCCCTCCCTGGATATAAAGTTTTGAGTTATTTCTCGTTATTTCTCAATCAGCGGACATAATATTATATTTCTTCCATCACTGGTGCGCGTACAGTTCTCCTTCTTTCGAAATTTTGTGCATATATTTGTGTCACTTACTGATTCTTGAGTATAAAGTTTGTATGAGTTCCAGATGACTGTGTCTGTTAGCTTTGTTTATCGAAGTTTAATTTTCCATATATAAAAATGCTTTGCATTTACTTGCTCTTGAATGTAAAGTTTATTTATAATTTCCCTTGTTATTGCGCATAATGCTTGCTTTGTTACTTTTGCTTCCTGTTATTCCGC
>NC_061089.1:52281745-52294245 GCF_015104395.2 Macrobrachium nipponense
GTCTTTGACGATCTGTCATTTCTTTGGTAATAAAAAAGAATGGCCTTGGCGTACTTTTGCTTTATTTCATTTTGGCACAATATGTCTGCTAAATTTAATATCAGTGATATTTTTGTTCCATAGGAGACATTTGATTTATTCATAACAATAAAAAGAAGTAAAAATGAGCCTCTTCCGGCAGCTGTTATAAGCAAGGACCTTCCTGACATGTACGTAGGTAGCTTAATCTACAACAACAACAGCATAACAGAAGAAACTATTACAACGACCGGCCATAACGAACAACCATCTTCCACTGAGACCTGACAATAAATAAATAAATAAATGAATAAATAAATAACAGGACAGCTAAGGTCACGTAAAGAATTGCTTTCAAACGTTTAGTCAATACACTTGGAGTTAAATCCTAGGGTAATTTTACTTTATGTATCTCAATCTGCTTAGTAGTGTTACTTCATTCAATAGCCTCTAACTTTGCTCGGCAAAAAAAAAAAAAAAAAAAAAAAAACTGACAAACTCTCAAGTTTTTCATTCATTATCTTCTGACGTGAACCCTATGCGCACATGTACGGATATTTAAATCTATCCAATATTTTACTCATAATGGAAATTACTTATTTAAAAGTCTTGCTGAAAACTATTGAAACTCAGGTACCGTTTTCTTAAAACCTAATATCCACTCAAAAAAACATAGGAGTATTTCTGTAGATATCAGAATTACTTCAACAGTCATCAAATTTTTACAAGCCTATGATTACTGGTTAAGATTCACTATGAAAAGCTACAATAATTCTTTTCTTTTTTGCATAACATTCTCATATCGATGTTATCACTTCCCTGTTTACCAATTCAGAGAGAGAGAGAGAGAGAGAAGAGAGAGAGAGAGAGAGAGCATCAGTGTTTCATCAGGATAACTGCATCCAATGAGAAAAGCGACGCTCGATGGGAAACTGGCCTCATCATCTTCTGACTAACAATACGTCAGCTTTATAAAGCAGTCAGTACTCTTTGTAAGAATGGTGGTGTGTAGTGTACAGCGAAAGAGAGCATAATATTGCGCGTGTATTTTTCACCCTTGGGCTCTCTCTCTCTCTCTCCCTCAGTTTATCTGCCTAAATATACACGTCATATATATGTCTGTATATACTATATATATATATATATATATATATATATATATAATATATGTTATATATATATAATATCTATATATATATATATATATATATTATATATATATGTATGTATATTATATATATATACACGACGCATATATAATATATTATATATATACATGATATATATATATATATTATATATATATACATATGATATAATATATATATATACACACACACACACACACACACACACATATATATCTATATATATATAAATATACTATATATCCACCTGTGTGTGAGTACCAATACATACACACACACACACACCACACACACACACACACACACACACATATATATATATATATATATATATATATATATATATGAGATATTCGATTTACTACTGAGAGTCGTACCTAATTATAGTAATATTTACGATAAAGACTTCGCAGTGGTTTATGTAAAATACATCTCTGCATATTTAGCCGTAAATTTCCATTGTACACGATGAGATATTGACCAAACATTCTTCCCCTGAACCCTCTTTGTATGCCCTCCATATTAGCCATTATATTCGAAGCTTTCTGTACAAATGGTTCCAATGTTCAAGCAATCGATCCCCAGTCCCAGACTCACAGCCTTCTGTTGGGACTTCTGCTCACCGTCAGGTCTCCATGAGACCAAGTCCCATGGGAAACACATCCCGACTAAAAATATAGTTTTCATGCATGAGCGATCTCTCGTCCCCTGAGAAGGGATCTGATTGTTTTTATTGTGTGAGCAAACGCGGACCTGCAGATCATCTGAGGGGTATTCGAATCCATTCCCTTTTCAGCTGTTAAGGACACCGCATGCGGGAGACCGTGCTCTTTTGTTTTCTCCTCTCCTGTAGACGTTCTTTTGTTTGCTATGTGTTATGGCTGATATTTTTAAGGAGTCTCTGTTTCCTCTGTAGTCCTAAGCTGCCCTTATTCTTCTTCTCCATCTGCGTATACCTCCTCCTCCTCCTCCTCCTCTTTTATTCTTCTTCTTGTTCCTCCTCATCTTTGTCTTCATCTGCTTCTACCGCAGCAGAATGAAGAAGAAATCCGGACCTGGAAGCCTATTTATCCGCCCATGTCCTCGATTCCATGCTAAGAGGATTGGATGTTTTCAGAGCCCCTTTTATGGTGTTATAACCGGAACAAAAGAAGACGGGGATGAACTTATGATGGCGTTTTTGTTCTCCAGCGGCGCGCGATGATGTTATGTCAATAAGCAAGAGACGCTGCTGCTACTGCTGCTGCCGGCTCAAAGGGCTCGAGATATATGGAGACTTATGGGGGAAAAATTCTTCTCTCTCTCTCTCTCTGCCTCGCTTAAATGCGTAATTTTTCCGTCGCTTTCTTCGTTTTCGACGGGGCTGTGATTTTCTGCCATTGCGTCCTTTTTCCGTTTTCTGTGCGGCTGCGAGTCTGTGATGCGAGAGGCTACTGCTGCTGTTAATAGGGATAAAGAGATGAGATTGTTTTTCCCTCTTCTTCTTTTCCTTCTCTTATTTTCGCTTCGCGAGAGATGGACGGATCACATATAGCCTCGAGTTGTGCAGCTGTTCAAAGTGCCAGTATTACTCCATCATCACAGAACTATCCATCACACGATTATTACCTCTCTCTCTCTTCTCTCTCTCTCTCTCTCTCTCTCTCTCTCTCTCAGGGTGTGTCTACTTGTGTGTTTGTTATGTTTTGCACATATGTATTTAGAGGAATCAATAGATACGAAGATGTTCTAAGATGTACGTATTAGGATCTAAGATAACTAAACTTGCACTGCTGTATACAGCTTTCTTCATCTTATTTGAATATAAATACATATTTCGTATCATTTGTAAGTGAGGATTCAAAAAGTTCACAAAAGTCCAATACACCTTCCTTAACAACACCTTTTTCCTTGTTACTTTCTGTTTCCTGTTTCCAACTTGCACTTCAATTAAGCAGAGCTTAAAGAAAATATAGAGAAAACAGATGAAAAGTTGCATTTTTCTGTAGCTACAGAGAATTAAATGCTATCAGCATGAATAATAATAAATATAAGTTGTAAATAGAAATGCCTTTAGTAAGGAATGTTAGAGAAATTAAAATATGAGGCGTGAAATATTAGCATTTCTACATATAATATCATATGTGTGTGTGTGTGTGTGTAAGAGAGAGAGAGAGAGAGAGAGAGAGAGAGACATGAGACATTCAGCAAAAGTACAGAATTTTTAAAACTTTTTCTTTCGAACAAAATGTAATCTCTTTATTCCATCTACGAGATTCTTTCCAAAGCGCAGGTAATCATTGTAATTTCCATTATCATCATCTGGACACATTCATACTGAATAGCCCCAGAAAATATGAAGAAAAAAGAAAGATGCATCACAGGGACTTATTATGATGTTTTCCAACCACGCCATATCAAGCAGGAACGCACCCAACTGTACATCAAGTAAGTCTTAAGTAGCTACAAAGCATCGAAGGGTTCAAAGCATTAACGAATGTCATGATTTATTAAGCTAAAGAAGCCCTACTTCCTTCGCGACAAAGATGAATTAGATCTATTACTGAATCACACCATATTTTAACCAAAAGTTTTTAATGAACCTCTTCCAATGAAGCAAAGACAAGGAAAACTTCTTTTCACAATTAACCACAACAAGTTCGCGGACTCGTGGATTCGAGGATTCGAGGATTCGAGGACACGAGAATTCGAGGATTCGAGGACTCGAAGGTTCGAGGATTCGAGGACTCGAAGATTCGAGGATTCGAGGACTCGAGGACTCGAGGATTCTCCACAAACAATTACCAGACCTCCTCTTCAGTGAGGACTGAGAGATGTTTCCACAACTGCGTTCATTACTCTTCGATATTGAGATTCTGACTTCAAAGTCATTTCTTCTATTCCTAGGAATGTTACTTCATAGAAGTACCTGTAATCTTATGTATGTGTATATATATGCATATATAGATATGAGTAAATATGTATAGTATACTTCTTTGTCACGAAGATATGTTATGTAGTTGTATTCCACATGGGGAAATAAAAGGTGTTTTCGTCCTTCAATGGACCTCTTCTTGGAGCATTTACTAAGGAAAGAGAAAAAGTTTACAATGTATGTAACCAAGGAAGGCCTAAAAGCTTAAACATATGAAGTACCGCTACCAGAAACGACCAGCTTGAACTTAAAACTTTCAACATTAAAATAATACAATAAAATAAAAATAGTAGTTGAACAAACGAAAAGTATTGGGCATATTACCTCTTTTGATATGTTGGTAGTTTTCATTTGTTCAACTACTATTCTTATTTTATTGTATTATTTTACTGTTGAATGTTTTCAGTTCAAACTGTTAGTTTCTGGTAACGGTATTTCATATAGTTAAGATTTTAAACCTTTCTTGGCTATGCAGGTACATTGGTAACTTTTCTCTTTTCTTAGTAAACACACCAAGAAGAGGTCCATTGGAGGAAGAAATTGTTGGACATGTTCTAACTAAAACAACTTTCATTGTCCTACGTGGAATACAACTACATACATACACACACACACACGCACATATATATATATCAAATATATATATATATAATATAATATATATATATATATATATATATAATATATATATATATATATATATATGGCATGAATGGTATCCAAAGTAAAAATATGATATCACATACTTTATCAAAATTGTCAACAACGTAAGAAGCATAATTTCCATATTAATCCCTTAACCCTTACATAAATGATTGTGGATATCGAGAGAAATTTACTAGGACAGATTGAAATAATTACGGAAGCATTATTCTGTACTAGATTTTCTCTTTGTCTGTCCTAGCTTCTTTGTCGTATACGTTAAAAGTTATCGGGGGGAAATAAATTGAATATTTATAGAGACAGAAGACAAATGTTCATAGTCCACGTCAATGGGTCGCAGACAGGAGAGAGAGAGAGAGAGAGAGAGAGAGAGAGAGAGAGATTCTCTCTCTCTCTCGTATCATTAATTTCAATAACTGGTTCAGATAACGAGAGAGTTCTCTTTGGTGAGGTCTCAATGAGGTAATTCAGAGTGAAATTCTTTCTCTCTCTCTCTCTCTCTCTCTCTCTCTCTCTCTCTCTCTCTCTCATACGCGCGCGCACTCACATGCACACGCTCATTTATTTTTACGGGAATCAAACCAGCATAAAATTTCGGGGCTATTTTAACAGGGCACCTGAAAGTTTTTACCGGCTATTTTTCAGAGTAAATTGTTACTTCGCAGATTTGATTTAGAGGCAGAGGAAGTCTCCTTTACAAACTTTATTAAATTCGAAATAAGATTTTCCGCTCATGTTGTCAAACCCTTGAGGCGGACGGGGGAAAAATTCGTTGTTCTCTGAGGTAGGCGGGCTTACTATGAAAAGCCAAAGAAAGATAAAAAAAATCTTTTCATTTTTTGTTTTTACTTCATTTTTTTTCTTTTTTTTTTGAAGCTTGGTCTTTGTGTAGTAGGTTTCGTGAGCGACGTCATAGCTGCATTTTTAATCTAATTTGCCTAAATTTGTTAGGATTTTAATTCACGGTTATGTAAATCCAGTGAGATAATAACACCTTTCAGTGCTTTCTTTCTCTTCCCTCCCCGCAATGACGTGTGCATATATTAAAAATCTATCTATCTATCTATCTATCTATCTATCTATATACATATATATATATATATATATATATATATATATATATATAATATATACATAATATACTATATTGTATATATATATACATATATATATACATATATATATGTATATATACATATATGATATATATAACACACATATATATAGTTTTATATACATATGTATATATATGTATATATATATTTTATATCGTAATCATATATACATATTTATGCATATACATATATGTATATACATATATATATATATTATATATATAATATATATATATACATATATATATACATACATATAAATATATACATATATATGTAATACATATATATATATATATATATATATATACCATACATATATATAAATATTATATATATATATATATATATATATATATATATATATGTAAATATATATATTATAATATATACATTACATATGTACGTCCGTGTGTTTATGTTTGTGTGTAACTTTTCACTTATTTCCCAATCGTTTCTTATCTCGCTCTCTCTCTCTCTCTCTCGCTCTCTCTCTCTCTCTCCATTCTCTTGTCCTATCTCCTACAGTTCAGTTTCCTTTTGATGGTTTGCCAGACTGGATCTGTGCTGAGAAACCCAGCCATCTCACACAAACAATTAGTGAATAAGGTAATAAATCAAATTATTTATTTACCTTTTAACAAACTGTTGAAACCTGTAACGATAGTAATTAAAAGTAACTGTACGTATACTTGATGATCACTGGGACATTCTCTTTATATAATTCTGAAATGAAACGTAAAAGTTAGCTCTAGAGGGAATACGAACTTTATTTTGTTGCGAGGACAGAAAAACTATAGATGAAAAAAATATGTTAATGTTTAATGGAAGAAACTCCAGTTTAGTTATTAAATTGGTGGAAAAGTTGATGTGATTGCCAAATGCTTCCAGGCTGTTTACATTCTGCTGTTTCTCTCAGATCAAGTTCTGTGTAGTAAAAAGGATAATTAAGAATCACTGACTATCTATGGAGTACCTATCATCTATTTCTAATGAAAAGAGGATGCACTACACGGCCTCTGGCGCAATGTTATTGGTAAGTCTTCTATGATACGCTGTGCGCGGGGGAGAGGGGTAGGGGTGGGGCTGGGGGTTGGGTGGGGCCTGGGGGAGAGTTGCTTTGAGGAACGTGGTGAGAAGAGGGGAAGGGGGGGGGGGGGGATGTCTTTGTTGCAGTTGCCAAATACCTCCAGGGAGGAAATAACTCTAATATTCGCTTGATAAAATATGGCTACGATTCACACATTATGTAATGTGTTTGTTTTGAAAAAGGTACCTAGAAGTAACCGTTACACTAACGCAAAAAATTCGGGAATATTTTTTTAATATTTCTGAATATTAGTTAATCAATAGTTATGAAAAATTGGTTGAAACTCTGGACGAATCGTTAACCAGGAGTGAGTAAAAAGAAAAGAAAAGAAAAAAAAATCAAGCAGGTGCTGTTAAGCACTAAAAATTTTCCTAACAATAACCAACTAACGTTAATTAATTTCTAGGAAGTAATTTTTCATTAACCTTCACTATGGTAATATTTTTTTTATCTCTCACAGCTGTCATTTATCATTAGACCTGCTGTGTGCTTTGGAAATTATCGATTACCAGACCAAAAAATTAGGAAAACGCCCTTTGACTAATTTTCATCAGTCACGAATAAGGGTAACTGATAAAATATAAAAGAAAAATTCCAGAATGATAACAACCTATTTCTGTCTTTTGAATATTTAGAAGAGTAGCTTATATCTCGATTCTGGGTATTTATGATATTTATTACTTTAACGATGTTCTTTCAAGATTCTTAATATTCCTATAATTCGGGTTTTTTTTCTGCCCCTTATCACATTTCTAATCTAATTATTTTTTCTCCTGTTTTGACCGGTTCCTTAAACATCTAAATTACTTTATTTCATTTTTTAAATCGTATAATATGGTTATAATTCAGTTTCAGTCGAAGAACGTGTTTGTATTTTATACTTTCCTCTTTCGGTGTTTTCGAAAAAAAAGTAAAAAATAAAAAAAAGTTTTTTTTTCTTGACGAAATTCACCTAACCCCTAAATACTCCATCCTTTTCAGGGATATTTCGTGAGCCCTCAACCATACGTCATAATCTTAGTGGGGCTCTCATTCGGGGATGTTAATGACCATTAAGATTTTCGACTCTGTGAGCACGGAATGACTGCCTTTGGAGTTTTATTATCATTTACTTCCTTTTCAAAAGCCCTGATCTGCTCTATATTCTTTTCTCTTTCGTCTTTTTCCAGCTTCTCCTCATCAGCTCCCTTTTCTTTGGGATTTTTTTTTTTTATTTTGTTTTTTGTTGCCACAAAATGCTTCATTAGTCTCACAACGCGCATGGCATTTTCTATCAACACTAGGACGTTTCTGCTTGTACTCTGTATCCTTTTGCTTTTGAGGTCTTTTTTTTTTGGGGGGGGGAGAGGCAAAAAATGTTTAATTAGTCACCCTCTCTTCATAGTATTTTCTGGTAACAGTTGAAAACTTACCATCACAGGTAGACGGAGATGCAATATTCGGGAAATTAAAACAGTGTTCTGAATAAGTCTTTTACTGGCGTTCCCGTTTTACTTCTGACTTCCTATTAACGTTCTGGATATTCGGCCTCCCTAATGGCTTTCTGAAAATGTCTGCTCTTTCTGGTGTTTCCACTACTCTTCTTTCTTATTATTTTTTTCGAGCAATGAAGAGCATACCAACGGGTTATTAAGATCTAATTTAAATTTGTATGCTGCAATTATCCTCTCACAAACCTACATTTAAATCTTTCATTGCTTACCAACAACTTTAAACTTACGCTTTTCCTGAGTCATTTTTATTTCATTAGATTTAACATGTCATTAGAATCTCTTCCGGGAAAATGTGGGTCTTTTACTTAACTTTCGATATTATATTCTTATAAACTGCAAACGGAAGTACTGAATTTCGTTTTTCCCCCCTTCCCTTGCTGCTTTTTAAATTTGTTTAATATTCTAGTTCTCATTTTTCAGCCATAATTTTGTCTGCCATCTTTAGTTCTCCCCAATTATTTCTATAAAATCAGTTACTTGCTTATTTCCCCTTCAATGTTCTTGACCCCTTCATTCTTTTACCGTATTTCCTTCGACCCTATTTCGCATTCTGCTATCTAGTTATAGCTTTCCTCAGTCATTTTTATTCTCTATCTTATTTACGACACTTCTCTTTAACGCCTCTCTATCGGCAGCAACCCCTGTCGACTCTCTCTCTCTCTCTCTCTCTCACACACATCGTATCACCCATCACCAGCATATAAAGGAAAATCTAGATAAGGTGAGGTAGGAAAGCTCTTATGGAAATCCACTCCGGCAGATGAAAGATTTATGGAAAGGCGAAGATTGGGTGGTCCCTGGGTACTGGGGAAGGAGGAGGGGGGCGGGGCTCATGGATTGGCTGCTGGTAGTAGAAGAAGAAGAAGAAGAGCCGTCATGGTTATCGTAGTAACTCGGGAAGGAGGGAGGTAGGAGAGGAATCGGGGTATTTTAGGGCAAGGCTCTTGACTGGGGGTACATAGGGAAGGCCTCTGGGAGGGAATATAAGAATGCAGGGCATGGAGGGTGCCATGAAAAGGTGGGAAGTAGGAGGGGGTGTGAGACAGGGTATGGTATCTACAGTATCACGGAAAATCAGGCGAGTGTGTGGGAGGAGTTCTCGAAAAAGTATATATACCTCCGGAGACGAGTAGACTGCCGTCATCGCAAGAGGTGTCGCCCCGTCTTACAGATCACAGCAACTGGGCCGCTAAGGAGAGGGCGGGGGGGGGGGGGGGGGGGGGGGGGGGGGGGGGGGGGTCGGGGAGAGAAAACTAGGGGCGCGAGATAAAGATCTTTTGCATGTCTTAAACGCCAGCCTTTATAGCTCGGCTACAGATTCTAATTGTTCTCTAATGAAGCACTCGACCTATGCCACTGAGGACAGGGCTACGTGATAGTAAAAGTCCTTGTACAGCCTTCAGTTTGGGCATTCCTACCTGGCCTATAAACTCGTGGGGGTATACTAGTATACGGAGTGGGGAGGGTAGGGAGGTTGTGCCACTCGGCACGAGAGAGAGAAAGAGAGATAGAGTATGTATATTCGATATAAAAATACCCGTACCCCAAAAGTAAATTTATCCTAGTGCACTACAGGAATACACACTCAGAGAGAGAGAGAGAGAGAGAGAGAGAGAGAGAGGGGGGGGGGGGGGTTTCCTAGGGGGCAGAAGCAGCGGCACCTGGTTCTACCTGTTATTTAACGGTAATGAACATTTACCTCCTGCTGTATAGAGTAATCACTGACCCTGATCTCCAGAATAATTAAGGTTTTATGAAGCTGGGCCCAGGCTTGTTAGCCTCTTACATATTTGTACCTCCACGGACGAGTCATCGCATAGCAAACAATGGAAATGAGAAGTGTGGTTTGCCATCTTAAATAAAGAGCTCCGTGACGTATATGGGAAGCCAAAGAGACCGACTCACTTGCAGACCGAATTATCAGAACATAAATAAAATAGATGGAAACAGAAGGGGAAAAATAATGGGACAGGAAAAAAGAGATAGACTGAATATATACATGAACTAAGACACGGCCACACGACCATTAAAAACATAAAAAGGAACATTTTACTAAAAACCAAATGTACGAACGTAAACAAAGAATGGCAGCGGAGAGAATGTTCTGAATGTAGGCAGAATGAACGACACAACACAGAAGGAAGGAACTGCCAGAACCTAATTAATGGGATGAAAACACCGACATAGGGAATGCGGAGAACGCAAACAAAAGGATGAGTGTACAGACAGAGAAAATGATTCGGGGGCAAACAAAGGAGTGGAAGTGGTAACTTAAATAATAAAACCCCGCTTGTTTATAATAATTCTTTTCAGAACTCCAAGGGCGGAAAGAAGCCTTTCATAAGGACACCTCTGTAATCGCAGGAAGTGGCTTTTTCTCTCTTTATTCCTGTCTGTTATGTGTGTTGAGGGGGCGTTTGGAGGACTGCGGGGCAGGGAGGAAGGGGGTCGTAGAGTGTGTGTGTGTGTGTGTGTGTGTGTGTGTGTGTGTGTGTGCGTGTGTGCTCGTTAAAAGGAGAATGATTTTGTTTCATTTATCATTTATATTTTTTATTCATTAATGTAGCTGAGGAAGATAAAGTTACCTATGGAAAGAATGTCAAATACAATATTATTTGGAGTCAAGAATAGATTCGTAGTTTCTTAGTTTTTTTCATTCTTTTTTATATTCTCCTTAACGTTTCATCTTGATTCAAACGGCAGAGAGAGAGAGAGAGAGAGAGAGAGAGCGAGAGCGAGAGAGAGAGAGAGAGAGAGAGAGAGAGAGAGAGAGAGAGAGAGAGAGAGAGAGAGAATAAATCATCTCGTCCTCCTTAGCGGAGTTAAAGCAATAAGGATCTCGAGGTAAATTACGTAACGCCTTCTTTCCTAGGTGACACCAGTCGCTGTTATATGACGTGATCTAATATTAGTGATACAAGGTTACTTTATATTGTAATACTGATATAGACAGACGTCTTAAATCAGGCACGGAAATTGTATATATGTGTGTGTCTGTGTGTGTGAGTGAAGCAAAAGAGAGAGAGAGAGAGAGAGAGAGAGAGGAGAGAGAGAGAGAGAGAGAGAATCCCCAATGAATTTATTGTGATTTCATAATATCAAAGGTGACGACTAGAATTACTTGTACCTAAATAAATACTGTAGAATGATATTGAAAAATTATTCTCTCTCTCTCTCTCTCTCTCTCTTCTCTCTCTCTCTCTCTCTCTCTCTCAAAATGCTGATATTTTATCATACTTGGTGGTACAGTAAAGCTGGCTTTAAAAAGAGGATTACTGATCTCTCGATCTCTCTCTCTCTCTCTCTCCATATAGCAATGAGAGCACACCGGCTCATAATTTGTTGGATCCATGTTCGATTCAGGAAATGGACGAGAGGGAACAAATGAGGTCTTTCTTACAAATCCAAAATTCCTCTGATGACTTAAGAAGCCGACTGCTGTGGGTCGCAGCTATATAGAATGGGTAACCAGAGGAATAGGCTAACATAAACCATGGAAACGCAAAGGCCTCGACGAAGTAATCTCAAGGGAGTGAATTCATTTAGAGGACGTTTGTAAGAAACAGTCTTGGTAAATCACTGACACGAACTAATCAAGTAGTATTTATGGGGTCTTAACAATAACGCAAATACTCTTAAACGGTCACTTAAAATTAAAATAGCGTAATGGCATCAGCAACTCTCAGGCGAATAATCTTTCTATTAAATCTATTCATACAATAATACAGCACAGATACATTTCCAACCTTTTGCTCAAACCAGGACTATTGCAATTGATGGGGGAAAAAAATCCCAGCTTTGACTGAGTGACGTCACAGATGACGAATTGCGTCACGCCGAAAAGTCAGTGAACAAATAAAAACTGAATCGACTAATTGGCAACTCTTCGAGCATCGATGCCAGAACAGTTGTATAAAATAGGCCGTCTGGCTATACAGTTCGCAGACGTCGCCATCCCCAGAACACCTTTTGTTATAGATATCAACGTTGCTGCGGTGGAGATCCCTTCATGAATAATAAAATCGCGCCTGATTTTTTGCTTTCATAGACGTAACTTAG
>NC_061089.1:52299245-52301745 GCF_015104395.2 Macrobrachium nipponense
CCGCGGATTACAGATAGATTTTAACAATTCCAGTTTGTTTCAACGACCTGGAAAGCCTAAAGGAGCTTAGGAGAAGGAGAGAGGAGAGGAGAGGAGAGAAGAGGAGGAGGAGGAGGAAAAGGAGGCTTTCGCGCTTCAAGAGCCAGCGAGGAGGCTTTTGACATCTAGGGAAAGGAAAAGGGCAAGGTGAACCGAAATGACATTTATTGATAGAAGCTGTGTGCTGTCCTGTTGGACTTGACAGGTACAATCAAGTCACTTCAGTTAAATAGTCAGTTTCCAGTGAAATACTATTAATTTATATTAAGTCAGTTTCCAGTTAAGTACTATTGATTTATTTATATCAAGTCAGTTTCCAGTTAAATAGTATTTATTCATAGGTGCATTATATAGATGCAAGGAAATTCTACAATAACATGAATATATAACTTTTTAGGTAACACATATCATGTGGAATTTCCTTATAGTTTTCTAGACGATTCGTAATACTTTGAATTTTTCTTCTATATATCTTGGGTGCAACATTGCACTCATGTCTTACATACAGTATTGTATGTCTGCGTTTTTTTTTTTTTTCAATTTAAAATTTGTAATAGAAATGGGTGGGGACAAAACTTTACAAATGGGAAGGTGGATTGGACTGGTTAGGATAAAGTTAAAGATTTCTAAAGCAGAAGTAAAAGCGATGATTAAAATAAGTCAGAATGATGAAAAAAGAAGACAAGAAAGAACGAGGAGGATTGACTTTCATGAAGAAGACGGTATTTATAAGCAAGGAAAAATGAGTCTAGCAAATACAGATGCGACCAGACTCATAAAGAAGAAAACACGGTTCGAAAATGCGGAAAAGGTGATAAGGACTGAAGAATAAAAGGAAAACGAAAGTGCTAATGGAGAGAGTAAGGAGAAATTATCCTGAGTGGTAAAAGATTTGTTGGTTATCGACGTACGTGGAGGTCGAGACAGCTCTGGCCACCGACGCCGGAAATAAATATTTAAGTCGAAAGGAAATATCCCTGAAGAGGAGAGTCGGCTAAAAAGGCCTAAAGGGAGGAAAGTGTTCCAGAAAAAGTGCTAAAAGTGAGGGAGGAAGAGGAGAAGCTGGTTATAAAGGGGAGGGGGGGGGGAAAGGACTAATAAAAGAAGATGAGGCTAATAAATGGAGCTATTAAAGGTAAAGGGGCTTTCAGAAAGAGAAATTAGCCAGAAGACGATAAAAAGGAAAGAGGGAACAGAAAGGAGAGCTTACCGAGGTATGTAAACAGAAAAAGGAAGAAAATGGCGCAAAGGAAATTGAAAGGTGTGAGTAAAAAATAGTAACATTTGGTATAAGGTTAATGAGGATTGAGTGAGGAAACGAATGAGAATTGGGTGGAAATCAAGAGGGAAAAATAAAAAAAATGGATAAAAATGAATGAGCAACAGAAGGTAAAAACCGAACTAAGAAAAAAGAAAAGCGAAGTATGAAAGGGAAAACAGAAGGAAATAGAACTCGAATACAATGAAAAATGGCTAAAAGGAGATTTAAAAAGTAAAGAATGGAAATGGATGAGAAAAAAGAAGAATAAAGGAAATGAAAGACAGAAGATAGGAAAGGGCAGTGATAAAAGTGTGAAATACAAAAATTGAGAGAGAGAAAGAGAGAGAGAGAATTGGAAATGGGAAGGCATAAAGACACGAAAACCTAAACGGCAAGAGAAAACTTGGGAGGAAAAAAGAGCATCATATAAAAAATCTATTATTTCGTTGACTTATTAATTTCGGAGACAACGGAAGTTATAGCATGGAAGAGGGTGGTAATCAATCTCCATAGCAAATAGTTCCTTTCGGGTCTACGCTAACCTTCTGCTCCTGTGGGAAAGGAAGTTTGCAACAGGGTGAACCAAGAAAGGGTTAAATCATAAATTCTTACTTTTGGGTCAAGGAATAATAATAATAATAATAATAATAATAATAATAATAATATTTGTTAAAAATAACTGCTGCTCAGCACTATTAAACTAATTTAAAGAGTCTTCTCTATCTTTCTGATTGACGGCTTTCGTTGTTGCTTAGACTGGCGAGCAACGCACCAAAAGGGCATGGGTCAAATTCGGTTGAGTCATTTGATTTATTATTGCTTATACAATTCTCTCTCTCTCTCTCTCTCTCTCTCTCTCTCTAACGCGACGTTTCCTCCTGATCGACAGGACATTATCAAGCGATAACTGCTGAGGGGACTGAATTCCAGTGTGTGTTGTTGTTTAGGATTAAGCTGGCTTTATGCAGCACGGGCTTTGCTCATAGAGCAAGCCCGTAGGGTTTCCAGTGGCGAGTCCTTCTCCTTTTCGTGGTGTTGCGAGCTCTCCAGTACGGTCAGAGCACTTCTCCGGTAGGTCGAGTTTTTATTGGTTCCGGGAAGGTGACTCATACGGCGGGCGTTGACTAGTCTTGCAGAACCTTCTCAGGTAGGGGGTATCACGGGAGCCTCTTGATTGGCTTCTACCTGCGTGACGTCACC
>NC_061089.1:52306745-52344245 GCF_015104395.2 Macrobrachium nipponense
AAAGAAATCTACTGTGCCACATTCTTACATTCTTAGAAAACTGACAATATGGAAGTGTCGTTATAGTTTTAAACTATAGAATTCTAAAATAATGTAATATCTCCCCGAAAAAGATTAGATTGGAAAAACACAACAGAGATAAAATAACAAATAAAAAATACTGCGACAAAACAGTCTCTCTAAAGGGAAGGTAGAATTTATTTTTGGAAAAAAAAGTCTTTTTATAACGAGAATATCTGAAATTGAATCAGTCAAGAACAAGAGAGACTGACTCAAAAATAAAATGTTATTAATAAAAAGTAAAAGAAGAATAAAAAAGCTTTTTAGAAATGAAACTGAGGCTGTAAGAGTCGCAATGTTACTAAATAAATAACTGACTGCGTATGATTTCAATTTCCTAAGTTGGTTGCTCTGAGTTCAGGGGTTCACACAAGCATTTTTTTACACTTTACCATACGCTCTGGTACCCCTTTGGACAAGGAACAGTACTGGCACAAGCTCTGGTTAATGTGAACAAACTAAATCAAGAACATGCGGTTTTCATTGCAAACATGGAGAAGTAGTTAGGAAAAGCAGAATTATTATTATTTTATTATTATTATTATTATTATTATTATTTTATTATTATTATTATTACTATTATAATAATAATAACAATAATAATAATAATTAATAATAATAATAATAATAATTAATAAATAATAATAATCATAATAATTATTATTATTATTATTATTATTATTAGTTATTGTTATTATTATTAATTATTCAGAAGATAAAAACCCCGCCTATTTCATAAGGAGCAAGTTCACAGGGGCCACTAACTTGACATTCAAAGAATATGGTGCTTATTAGGAATAGAAGGTAAGGGGAAATACAAAGAGAAGAGAGTTCACTGAATAAAAGAAAAAAAAGTTAATAAATAAAAAATGGTGTATTAAAATGCAAGGAGAATAGCATTATGGCAGTAATGCATTGAAGTTACAATTGCACGGCATCCACAGGGAGACTGTTCCACAGTCCTACGGTGCAAGGAATAAAGGACCTCAGGAGCTGAAAATTTCTGTAAACGTGAAGGCAGCGAGAAAAAGCAGCACGGAAGAGACTTATTACTACACATAACTTCTTAGAGGACGAATGAATGTCGATGGAGCATAGCAAAAGACAAGGCAAAACTCTTATTATATTTTGCTGATCAAACCGGAGTTGGAAAAATCAGCCCATTAAAACAGCAGCACAAGGGAGCATGATTACAGCTTTTCCCCTCTTAGAGGGGAAAATAAATCTTCGGAGTGATATAGTAGGTCTTAAATCCTATTGCTTTTTTTCTCTCTCCGGGAGAAAGTATATATATTTCTTACTCTCTCTCTCTCTCTCTCTCTCTCTCTCTCTCTCTCTCCTACTCGTTTGGCGATTGCAGTCTCTCGTTCATTTTATTTTCGTCACTTGTGTGTTTCCATTCCATTATTTGTTAACATCTTATTACCCTTGCGGTTTTGTTTATATTTTAGTTGGATTTTGTGTCTGGTATAGAGGATTTTGTTTGTTCTTATTCGTTCTGTTTCTTATGTCACACAACCGTACACAGTCATGTATATGTAAATGTATATATATATATATATATATATATATATATATATATATATATATATATATATATCGAACTACAAATGTCCTTTAATATCTAATTCGCTCTACCTCGGTTAATATATTTTCATATATGTTTAACCGAGAGGGAATTTATTAAGCGATAATAGAATTGGCGATCGACAGACACGAACCATCGACTCTCACTGCCAGTCCTGGGATTGAGAGGTCGATGGTTCGCGTCTGTCGATCGCGCAATTCTATTATCGCTTAATAAATTCCCCCTCAGTTAAACATACATGAAAATAAATTAATTCCGAGGTAGAGCGAATTAGATATTAAAGGACATTTGTAGTTCGATATATGTATATGAATCACGGTAATGTAATAGACTATATTATATATATATATATATATATATATAATATATATATAAAAATATATATATATATATAACACACATATACACACACACATATTATATATATATATATATATATATATATATATATATATATATCTATATATATGTATATGTGTGTGTGTGTGTGTGTGTGTGTGTGTGTATTTACACAATTCATATAATACTTTGCCAATAACTTCTTACTATCTGCCTCTCCTGACAAGAGTAAGAGAGGAAAAAAAAATTCCTAGCAGCACCCAAGACCCAAACAAGAAGAAACTATCATGTTTGAGTCTGCCGAAAGGGAAAGTGTCCTTTTAAGAGGGTATTAGGTTGAGGGAGGGAGGAGGCGTGCGTGCTGTTTGAGGACAAGTCCTCACGGATATTAGGTTCCCTTTTCCTCTTTGTCCTCGGCCGTTTTTCCTCAGCTGTTGAAGCGATAACCAAAAAGATAATTCGAATGACAATTGGCTCAGTGGATACATTTGATAGTTTTATAACTCTGTCAATGAAGCTACCAGCAAGGCGTCGCTTAAATTCGTGCTGTCTTGGACTGGATTACTACCAATAATAACCCATAAATATAATAGCACGAGTCACTTAAATGGTGAGGAAATCCATAATGGTGTAAATGCAAATATATATTAGAAATATATGTGCAAACGAGTTTTCGAGAACCTACTCGATTGAGAAGGAAAAAATCGACCCTGCTCGATTCTCCTGCGGGAAGGAGAAAGCTCTCGTTTGTATATATTTTTCTAATATTTATATAGATTTGCATTTACAGCACTGTGGATTTCTTCACCAATAATAATAATAACAATAATAATGACAACAATGTCCATTCTATCGTTATCTTTGGTCTTGCAAAAGAATGTCTTTCTTTAACTCTATTTCTGTTTCAAAACTTTAGCGATACCTAAAATGCTATTGCTTTTGTTAGAATATATCAGACATTTCTCAGCAGAATCTATAGTTGCCTTATTTTCCCATTCACTTAATTGCATTTCCCTTCTTTCTTCTCCATTTGCGTTTCATGTCTTAGTTTATCTTGTGCGTTTGAAATACTCAGATCTGCATTCCACTTACGTTTTTTAATGTTACTTATTTCATCATTTCTTCATCAGTTTCGCAATGCCTTTCTCCATTGCTTCCTATCCCCTTTTACTTCAGGGATTTATTATATCTCTTCTTTCAGCAGTTCTTTGTTTGCTTGATGTGTTCATTTGATAAATGCGCTCTAATAGTTTGCCAGTTTTATTTGAAGGCATCTTTTGATGCAAAAGGAAAATTTTATCCAATAGCCTTTAACTACGAGTTTTTCTTTTTAAGCACAATGGATTATTTTATGCTTACATTTATATAGCGTTAGTCCTATTTTTAGCAGTAATTATGATGGTATCATTTCACTCTCTGTTACTGCCTATCTGTCTGTCTCTGGTCCTCAGTAGAGTTTTGACAACATCCATCTATGCTTGCGTGAAATGTATCGCGAAAAAATCACACATATAAATACATGTATAACTGAATCACGAAAGTTTGGAACGTGATAAATGCATAAATAAAGGTATAAGCCACGAAGGAAAGTGAAACACTGGAGTGTGTGTGTGAGTGTGTGTACGTAAATAAATGAATCACGAATATATGGAACGTTATGAGTTATAAATAAAGGCGCAAATGGCGCGAGGGAAAGTGAAACAACGGAGTAGTGTAGGCCTATATATATATATATATATATATATATATATATATATATATATATATATATATATATATATATGTGTGTGTGTGTGTGTGTGTGTGTGTGTGTGTGTGTGTGTGTGTGGTGTTAGAAATTGTCAGAAATATCTTTTAAAAGTTCACGTCTCTCTCTCTCTCTCTCTCTAACTGTGTGGCTGCGTTTGGAAACAGTTCGACAACATTATCTGAATCTATTAATGTTAGAAATATTTGACAACATTCGTTATGTGGTGCGTCAGATATATTTTCACAACATTCGCTTCTCTCTCTCTCTCTCTCTCTCTCTCTCACCCTCTCTCTCTCAGCGTGTGTCTGTGTCAGCCTCCTCCCTCTGCCATCCGGATAGAGTGGCGACTCCTCCGCCCCTCCTGAGGGGGATCCTCCAGACTCCCTCCTTCTACCTCCTCCAGGGCGCCCCAAACGTCAGGATTAACCCTGTGCGTGGAATCCTTGAGGCTGTGTACGAAACCTTACCACCTAAAACCCATTAAAATTAAACCGCATTTGCCAATTTTTTTCCTCTCTCTCTCTCTCCTCTGTTTCTCTCTCCCTTTGTAAAGCACATTTCTCAATTACGCTGTCCGTAAGTCTAGTAGCAAATAAAAGGAGGAAATGAATTTTCACTGTCAATATGGGAACCTGTTATCATTCTCGTGGTCGTTATTAATTACAGTTATTGTTATCGTTACTGTCATTATCAGAGTTCCTAATTACATTGATGGTCTAAAGCAACGTGGTCATAAAACTTTACCTATGCTATTTTTTTTAAATAAAAAAAGCCTGAATTTTGGTGTGAAACTCGATTTCTTTAATGCAAAATCTATGTAATTAAAAAAATCTGTTCCATATTTGCAGTGGATTTACGTACAACAGAATATTTTTTCCACCGCACTTACATTTACCATATCGTATACTTTTCATACTACAGCGAGAGTTATTTTTACTTTTTATTTTGGTTAACAGGTTTGGACAAACTTGCAAGTTACTAAAGAGGCATTTTAACTTGCCAAGATACGCGGTGTCTCGTGGGAGACTTCTATAAAACCAGGAATTTTACTGAAAGCTCTTTCGTAACAAGAACTCGTAGTTGCTCTCATTACATCTTGCCGAAGTGCGACCAAATGTAAGATTCACACGAATGTGAAAAAGAAGAAGCAGAAGAAGAAGAAGAAGGAGAGAGAGAGGGGAGAGAGAGAGAGAGAGAGAGAGAGAGAGAGAGAGAGAGCATTGAAACATTGCGTTCGAGGGTCGTGCGTACGATCAGTTTTACGCTCATGCCGGGACTCCTCGGGTCTACTACGGGCAGAGAGCATCGCGGAGAAGACAGTTAGAGTTGAGCCCGTGGGAAGAACAGACTATGTCGCTCCGACGCTCTCATACGGTGCGGTAATGTTGGTCCGAATGCATTCAAGACTGAACACAAGTCCCTTCCTTGTGTCGGAATGTCTCTTAGGACATTTCCCCTGACTTCGAAATAGTGTGCCAATCAAAATGAGTTGTAAAGCGACGAGGAGGTATGGCAGGGCGGCGGCGGTGGCATTGTGCCGAATTTCTGTGCTGGCTTCCTTGTGGAGTTACGCCCTCGCCAACCGTTACGGTGACGGAGGCGAGTGCGAGAGTCAAGCCCTTAGTTCGAGTGACAGAGAGCGAATTCTCACTTGTTCCCTTAAGACCCTCGACGAGGACGTGAGAGTGGCCAATTTGACCAGTGTGTCGGTGGAAAATGTTGTCCGACTGACAGTCGTTTGCAACGAAGTGTATCACTTTGAGAGTGTGCTGAAATCTACTAGTTTGTCTGGCTTTCAGAGAGTGAAAGAGTTCAACGTAGAGTTTTGCAAAATTAGTGAACTCGATGAAAATGCATTTGTGAACCTCAGAAATTTAAGAAACTTGACTCTTCGGACTCGAAATTCCGACTGGCCCGTGATGAGTCTGACTGCCAACTCGGAAGTGTTCCGTCCATTACATCAACTCGAGAGGTTAGATTTAAGCATGAATAATATTTGGGAGCTTCCAGCGGGGGCTTTCTGCCACTTAGCCAGCCTGAAGTTCCTTAACCTAAGTCATAACCACCTCCAGGCCATCACGCAGCTGGGGTTTGGGCAAAACGCTGCTGCATCAATAGACAGGGCATCGTCATCGGGTGCCCTGGCGTCTTGTAGGTCAGACATCAGCTCTCTCGACCTGTCGAGCAACGATGTTACGGTGTTAGTGTCTGGATCCTTGCAAGGCCTAACCCACCTGCAGCACCTTTTCTTACAAAACAACGAACTGGGGAAGATAGACGACAATGCCTTCTACGGCCTGGGCAGCCTCCGGACGCTTGACATTTCCGACAACCAGTTAGTTGCGTTGCCCGAGGACGCTTTCCTTCACACCCCTGGGCTTATGAACTGTCGAGCTCGAAACAACTCTTTGTCTGTCTTGGGGCCAGGCCTCTTCCGCGGCCTCGACCAGTTGGTGGAACTCGATCTTTCTCACAACGAATTGAAGTCCGAGTGGTTAACCTCCACGATCTTCCAGGGGCTTATTCGCCTTATGCTGCTGGATCTGTCTCACAACAAGATTTCCCAGCTGAACCAACAGGTCTTTCGTGATCTCTACAGTGTGCAGGTGCTAAGACTCTCCCACAACCAGCTGCAAACTATCCCAGCTGCAGCTTTTGCTGCCTGCGTTAACCTCCACACCCTGGACCTTTCCTACAACCAGCTGACCAACATTCCTGACAGAGCTTTCCAGGGTCTGAATGTTTTGAGTTTTTTGGCTTTGGATAATAACCAGATCAGCAATGTGGGTGTGGCTTCATTAACGAACCTGACCAGTTTGGAGGATCTCAATCTCAATGGAAATCAGCTCACAGTCATTCCCCAAGCCATCGGTCGCCTGCGGTACCTCAAAACACTGGATCTAGGAGAAAATCAAATTGCATCTTTGGATAACATGCCCGTGAAGGGGCTCGAGTTTTTGTATGGGCTGAGACTCGCCAGCAATAAAATCAGTGGTAATGTGTCTAAAAACACGTTTAGTAATATACCATCTCTTAAAATACTAAATTTGGCAAAAAATGGCATCACTGGCATAGAAAGCAATGCCTTTGAAAATAACCTGAATTTGCAAGCAGTGAGAATCGATGCCAACATGTTGTCAAGTATGAATAACCTGTTTGAGAATTTGCCAAAATTGTTGTGGTTGAATGTGTCCGATAACCAAATTGAAACGTTCGATTATCATTTTGTGTCTGTAAGCTTACAGTGGTTAGATTTGCATAAAAATAAAATCAGTCAATTAGGAAATTTTATGGAACGCCATGATCTAAATCTCCAAACTATTGATGCCAGTCATAATAAATTAGAATATATAAGTAGCATTCAAATTCCCGATAGTGTTCAGTTGTTGTTCCTTAATGATAACAAGATATCTGTTGTGGAACCTTTTACCTTCTTTAAAAAAGTGAACCTGACTCGTGTGGATCTTTACGCCAATCAATTGTCTAAAATGGATATGTCTGCTTTGAGATTAACGAAATTGCCCCCTGAGAAGTCTCTCCCAGAGTTTTACCTCGGGGGCAACCCCTTCGTGTGCGACTGCAACATGGAATGGCTCCAGAGGATTAACGGACTGGAACACGAACGCCAGAACCCCAAAATCATGGATCTTCAGAGCATCTACTGTCAGATGCCCTTTGCTCGCACTGGGGCCTTCAAGGCTCTTGTGGAGGTCAACCCATCCCAGTTCCTCTGCCAGTATGAAACTCATTGCTTCGCCCTGTGCCACTGCTGTGAGTTCGATGCGTGTGATTGTGAAATGACGTGTCCCGACGGTTGTGGGTGTTACCACGATCAGTCGTGGAGGTCGAATATTGTTGATTGTTCGATGCAAGACGTGCAACAGGTACCCGATCGCATCCCCATGGATGCCACACAGGTGTATCTTGATGGCAATGATCTGAAGAACCTCTCCTCTCATTCGTTCATAGGGAGGAAGCACTTGCAGATCCTCTATCTCAATGGCTCCAATGTGAAAAGTGTGGATAACGAAACCTTCAGTGGGCTAACCAGGCTGATAGCATTGCACCTTCAGGATAACCTGCTGGAGGCCTTGCGGGGCAATGAGTTTCAAGGGCTTGAGATTGTACGGGAGCTGTACCTTCACAACAACAAATTACGGTATGTCCACCAGCATACTTTTGCAACTCTTTCTCACCTGGAAGTACTGACACTTCACCATAATCATTTGATTAACTTTCCCGTTTGGCGTCTTGTTGATAACCCTTATCTCGGACGTGTTTCTCTCAGTGCCAACCGATGGTCGTGCCATTGCCAGTTCATGGAGTCGTTCGGCATATGGCTGAATGGGAACGAAAGGAAAGTCACAGACAGCCAGGAAATCAAGTGTTTTATCGATGAGTCCGGCAAGCAACCGGGTTCCTCCATCCTCGATTTCAACGTGACCACTTGCATGAACACTACTGCAACGTCGACTGTCATTCAGCCGATCGTGTTAGATAATTTGTTGCATCCAGTCCTTGCTACCATCGTTGCGTTGATTGTGGTGGTGTCGCTCATTGTGTGTGTCCTTTATCGGAGTACTATACGCGTGTGGATCTACTCCCACTGTGGCTTCAGGATGTGCCACAAGGATACCAACAGTGAAGACCGAGACAAGCTGTTCGATGCCTTCGTGTCCTACAGCTCGAAGGACGAAGCCTGGGTCAACCAGGTCTTGGCCGGCGAACTGGAGAGGGGCGAACGGCCTTACCGCATCTGTCTCCACTACAGAGACTTCCCCGTCACGGCCTACATCGCCGACACCATCGTGGAGGCCGTGGAGTCGTCCCGCAGGACGATCATCGTCCTTTCCAAAAACTTCATAGAAAACGAGTGGTGTCGATTCCAGTTCAAAAGTGCTCACCACGAGGTTTTGAAAAAGAGACGGCAGAGACTCATCGTCATTGTTCTGGGCGAGATTCCAGCGCGAGATCTGGACCCTGACCTCCGCCTCTACCTTAAAACGAACACCTGCATTTATGCCAGTGATAAGTACTTCTGGGAGAAGTTGAGGTTTGCCATGCCCGACGTCCAGAACAGTCAGAGAGTGGTTCACACGTATAGCTCCATTCCGGAGAGATCTTCCTCCTATACTAATAAATACAGTGTCAACAGTCCGTCCTCGATGCATCAAAATCTTCGCGGGGGTTCGGACACTTACTGGGCTTAGTCAATGGCCGCAAGGCTTCTTCCTCTTCTTCTTCTTCCTTTTTTTCTCCTATGATCATTTGTCTCATCTTTATTTTTGTTTTGTAATTTTTGTAAAGCTCAAAGGAGAGTTTTATGCAAGCAATGGTATAAAGGAACCTTGCACCGTGGTCCAGTTAAGAGGGCATGATTGGCTGTGTGTAGGTTATTTTATGTGTTGATCACCACGAGATCTATATAGCTTTAAAATTAAGTGAATTATTTATTTGTTATGACGAGAAAACAAACGAACATGAACAAGACATATTGTTTATGCAAAAAAACGTTCAAGCCGCATTACATAAGAAAAGCATTATTTGTAGGAATTAAAACTTATCCAACCCCTTTCGTTGTGGAGCACATAAATGTTACTATATCCTCAACATTGATAATATACCATCTAGTCATATATGTATTAGGTTCGAAGGAAGAAAAAATGAACTATGAACTCGACCCATTTCCTGTGAAACATGAAACTTATAGCTATACATATATATGGCAGATGTTTGTGGTCAACCATGCCTGTTTTTTGTGTATTTTTTGTCAAGAAAATAAAATGAAATGTTTACACATTTTGATTGGCCCCCCTAAGCACGGTCTAATTGTCAGGTATATTCCAGTTTTGAGAACGAATTGTAAATGAATTATTGTTAGATTATTGTCAGGATGCACTCAATCATTCATGAGTGCCTGAAATTGATCTAATTTTCATTGTCATTCAAATATACTGCCCCTATTTTTCCCCTCTGTTTATGTAAACCTAAAAAAGAAAAACAATTTTTTTTATTCAGATTTTATTTTGTCTCAGAATATCCAATCCTTTGATAGTACTGTACTTTTTCGCCAAACGATTGTGGATGTTATGTCATGTCATTTGAATATTTGGTTTTTTGGTCGTGAAATGATTCAACTTGTGTATTCATAAGTATCGTCCTATCATCATAATAGGCTACATTTAGAAAAAAAATTCTCCAAGTTATAGTCATTGTCATTCAGTCTAGTTTTAGTACATAACTGCAGGATTTGATTTAAAAAATGATGTACTGGTGTCTGCAAATTTTATTTAAAAATGCTGCTTTACTTATATTTAAAATGCATGATTCAGTTTTTTATATTACCATGAAAGTGTGTACTATTTTATGCAAATGAATTAAAAACTGGTTTTATATTCACTTAAATGCAGAGTAATTTTTTTTTTCAAGGAATAGATTTAAAACTGTTTGCAAAATTTACTTGAAGTTTGTTTATTTTGCTTAAAAAAAGTGTTGGTGCCATTAATTTCTACAATAATTTAGTTGTAAAAATACTAATTGAACCGTTCTCTGATTTAAAAATGTGTTTTTTTATGTTTGGTAAAAGAAATGTGTGAATATTATTTGCTGTTTTAGCTGGAATTTTTTTCTTTTACAAAATTTTACGTGTCAAATGGACGGTTATTTACAGATTTACGAAATGTATTTTATACAATTTCTGTGGGATGTAGTTGTCAGAAAATTTAGTTGATTAAAGTTTCATTGAATATGTGCTGTTATCATGAAATATGTAGTATGTACTGAATATTTTTATTTCATATTTTTTATTATTGTTGCAGTTATATATATAACATGGATAATTGTGAGAACGTGAGTCATAAAAGTCAATAAAAATATAAACCAATCAATGAGTACGTCAAACGCTTGTCAGCTGCATCAGTGTTACGTCCAGTTTATTAAGGAGAAATATTACAAATGTACTGCTGTTTTGTACTGCGCGCGCGCGAGAGAGAGTTTGCCCACTTAATCTGTGATAATACCAAAGTCATATACATCTTATTTAAACTTGTAAATATATTTTTTTTTACACAGGATGATTTTTCTTTTGTAAGATGTTGTGTGTATATATATATATTGATGTGTAAATAAAATACAATGGGCAAATTCGTTTTCTTAGAACCCGATTTTGTGTATGAGTTTATTTTAGTTGTATTGGTCATTTTTATTCAATGTCAGAATGAATATGGGTCAAATATGTTCCCATACGGCAGCTATGCAATTTTTCTCTCAAGAGTTTTTTGGTCGGTAAATTTAGAAATATATTTCAAAATGATTATATGATTGCTAATGAAGGTACTGTGTATGGTAAATAAGCAAAATTAAAAGCAGATTGTCATAAACTCTCTTGTTAAGAGATGTGAAGATTTGTTCTGTTGTCTGTCGACAAAAGGAATTCGTATTCTACCAAAATGAAGGTAATGATTGTGAGCAACGATAATTATAAATAGACTGTAACCGCCCATGCAAATGGTGCATTTAACGTGAGAGAATGAAAATCCTTGGTAGTGATGTTGAAATAACACGACAAATAATAAATCAGAAGACCTTTGCAAAAGTGAAGTCGAAATAATGTTGATGACCTTTTTCCCTTTAAAAGAGATTTATAGCAAAGGAAAGATTTATCTTGCCAAAAAGGAAGTGAAGACCGGCTATGTTGTTAAGGTACATACTGAGTTTTAATGAAATTTAAAGCTACATTGTCAGTGAGAAGTGCGAAGTTGCAATATCGAAATCTCTCTCTCTCTCTCTCTCTCTCTCTCTCTCTCTCTCTCTCTCTCTCTCTCTCTCTCTCTCGTGTATATGTGTTTATAGATATATATATATATAATGTGTGTGTGTATGCATTTGTTTTTGTCTGTTTGTGCTTGTGCGTGTAGTATGAGAGAGAGAGAGAGAGAGAAGACAATCAACATTCACTCAATAATTCCGTAAGGGTTCCTGAAAGCATCCTTGATCGAGTCTGTAGATTAGGAAGTCTCAATGCATTACTAATGCCCTGTGTGGAAGTCGCTTCCGTTCCTGGCAATGCCTTTAAAATTATACTTGCAATCGCCTTTTACATTTGTTTTCATAGTCATCGTTAACATAAGTGGTAATGTTGGGATCTGTTTTAGGAGAACAAACACACACACACACACATCGTATCATAGAATTCTCTTATCTCTTGGAGTAACTTACATTCAAAGGGGAAATATGGCCTGACTTGGGTGGAAATATAGACCTATATGTTTTAATGCTGGCTAGGATTTATATACTTATCGTAAATAATTCCCTCTTGCGTTATTCCAAGTGAGTTCGATGTCAAGTGGTTTATGAGAATTAATAGTTGAGTTTGTAAAAAAAAAAAAAGTTGTGAGAACGATTGACTTCACACATACATACTCAACAATTAATGTAATTTCTATATTATCTATATATATATATATATATATATATATATATATATATATATATATATATGTGTGTGTGTGTATGTAATTTTTACGTTATTATACATCTAGTCCGCCACCCCTTGATCTGTCGTAGACCTGAATATTTTATATCAATATGACCTAGAAACTCTCCCCCCTCTCTCGCTCCCCCTCCTCCTCCAAACCAAACCCCCCTTGTGTGTGTGTGTGTATTTGTGTGCGTGCGTCATGTTAACAGCTATAATCACATGAGAAACTAAAACCCAGGTTCCTTGGGAAAATATCAGGCTGAGTTCTGTGGACCCTTTATAATTGTACCTGGTCACCTTATTAGGTCGGTTCTCCCCTCCTGAATTTTAACTGTACGCCGGTGCTTGGAAGTCATTTTCTCTGCTGTATAAGGCACCGAATCTATAATTGATATTTTATTCCTTTTCATAGATAACCAGGGATGTGACATACACACACATACATATATAGTGTGTGTGTATATATATGTATGTATACTATATATGTATTTATATATATGTGTATATATATAATATATATACATATACACAATTTTATTAATATATAAATCATCCTATGTATGTGCATATGCATGTTTAATGCCTCAACTCTCGAAGAAATGTACAAGAACTTACTGTAGAATTATTTGTTAATAGTATATCAACCGATGTTTAAATCTGTAAACAAGGACTTTCTTAAGAAGAACATGATTTTTTTTTTTCAAGGTTAAGATCTGGTTTTCTAAAAAGATATTTCGGTCGACTCAGAGACTGTCTGAGTTGCAGAGATTCTCAATAATGGTTCTTCTTAAATTGTTTAACAAATAAAGCTTATCCTAATATCATAATATATAAAGACGTAGCTAACTATACTCTGTTATTTTTTCCATCTGTCCACCCGCCTGTGGTGTTTTGTATGGTAACACTGCGTCCCGGGCTTTAGATAGTTACGCTATGTGTAAGTTTTAGGTAAATAAAAGGATATCTGGGTGTACATTTGCAACTGAAAAGTGTTTTAATAATTTACTGTATGCGAATTACACCGTTAATATTTGAAATAGGATATTATTATAATTGTTGAATATAAGCTGAATGTAACTATCGAAAGCCCGGGACGCAGTGTTACCATACTAAAACACCACAGGCGGATGGACAGATGGAAAAAAAACAGAGTATAAATCTCTTGGTATAAATAGCAAAATATATACACCAAGGGTTGATTAACTGACTAATGTATTTTAAACAGCCACATATAGATGTGAACTGTGTTCTAAATAACTTACAACAGAACGGAAAAATATATCTAATTATAGCTTTCCCAATTTCATTTCAATCAATAATCGTACTATAAACCATAAGGAAAAGCTACCTTCAGGCCTTCTGTCTGTCATCACCTACAGTATACTATATATAACAGCACCTATATTGGCCAGTCCGTACCAGATCTTCAGTTCTGAACATAATGGCATTTTCCCCCGTAATCGTTGCTTGCTGGTCAAGCCAATCAGATCGCTAGTTTTACAGCATATAGTAGTGTAACAGCACTGGTAGATTAGCAATTTTTTGCGTTCTTGGTACTTTTAATGAAGCATTATTGACAATCTCTTGAGTCCATCGAAATATTTTTTAATGATAGTATGTCTTTTTTTATTTTTATCATTGTGCGTACGTTTGTATGTGAATGCATTATTTTATTTACGTGTGTCATTCCCAATCTGAGAACGCATGGTTAAGGATATTTTGAACTATCATTTGGGAGTAATTCAATTATATTCTTATGCTCAGTCTTTTCAAGTTTGTTAGTTATTTCGTTAAGTGAGCTATCTTCTGTCAGTTTACCAAACTTGGAAGGTTTCCATCCTAAGTTTGGCATATATACAGAGCTCGTATAACTTTCTCTACAAAATGAAATTTTTATTAAATTCACAGATATGTCTGGTGTTTAAATTTTCCATAAGATAACGTGCATGTATAAAAAGTTATGTGAAGTCACCAACAACATTTTCCTACCTTACACGAATGGTAAATTATGGTATAAAATGTTTATTTTTTATTAAAAAAAATTATGAAATGAATCCATGGGATTTTCATCGTCAAGGAAAACTGATATAAAGAAATCTGAAGATAGTGTCTGTAATTTGTTTTAAATTGCTTGGTTATAAATAAAATAGCGAAGTTATAATTGGCGGAATCTCAAATATTAGCAAAGGAGGAAGTTTGTAAAAGTTATAGATTGTCTTCACACGAGTGGGAAGTCTTGGTAGCATAACTTGATTGAAAGTGGAAAGAAACTCATCACAGATTGTAAAGTAATAAAGATGGAGGTTCCTTCAACTGTATAACAGATAGTTTTTTTTTAATAGAAGATAATGAAATTTTGAAAGTTGTGAACGTTCTTTCCAGCCACAGACTTGGGTACTGCGATCATTATGATTTGAAAGCGAACAGATCAGACATCAAGTAGTAAATGGTTATTTTCCTTATCATGAGCTTAGATTTCTTCTGCTTTGAAATCTTAGTTCATTTTGTTCTTGCAAATAATGCGGTTCTCTGTTTTTGATGAAAAAAATGTGTCATTTTCTTTAATTGCAGTTTATATATGAACTAATAATAAACTGATTTTGTAACACAGTGTCTTTGGGTTTTCTAATAATAGACTAACTGAATGCCGAAAATCTATATTACATATTTGACATCTATATGTCTTCCCGCTGAGCCCCTGAGATCTGATAATGAAACGGATTAAGGATAATAGCATTAGCCTTTACCCTATTATACCTAGATTTCCTATAATTATACTTAATTGACCAGCATTTTGATAATGAAAGCAATCAATAGTTCGGGTTTTAATGGGATTCGCTAGTTGCATATTTGTATGAAAATTTCGATGCCGAGTTTCATATCAAGATTAGGTTAGAGTCTAAGAATATCAGAGGTTTTGTTGTGTGTGGGGCTTTTATATACTTTTATTATTTTCCATGTTTCTTGTCGAATCTTGTTTCAACGAACATGAGATGTAGGCTACGCACACACGCATGGACGAAAAATAATAACAGAATGGGTCCCTAGAGATTGCAAACGAAGCAGGGGAAGGAAGAGAAGACGATGGATTGACGAGCTAAGAAAATTTGCGGGTTTAGAATGGCATAGAAAGACCACAAACAGAAGGGAGTGGAAGGACATGTCTGAGGCCTTTGTCCTGCAGTGGACTAACAGCGGCTGATGATATATATATAAATATATATATATAATAATATATATATATATAGAGATAAATAAATATATATTATATACTATAGATAAATAAATCTAATATATATTTAGAGATATTAATAAATAAATATTATAATATATGTATATACTTAATATAATATATCTATATATATATATATATATGTATATATATATATATATATATATATATATATATATATAATATATATATCATCATCATCATCATCATCATCATCAGCCGCTGTTAGTCCACTGCAGGACAAAGGCCTCAGACATGTCCTTCCACTCCCTTCTGTTTGTGGTCTTTCTATGCCATTCTAAACCCGCAAATTTTCTTAGCTCGTCAATCCATCGTCTTCGCTTCCTTCCCCTGCTTCGTTTGCAATCTCTAGGGACCCATTCTGTTATTCTTTTCGTCCATCTATTATCTGACATTCTCATTATTTGTCCTGCCCACGTCCATTTCTTTTTCCTATTTGTATATGCATACAAATAAATAGGTATATACAAATCGTGGAAAACAGTATAAAATTCTTCAATTTATCCCCCAACTTCTGTTTCTTCCACTGTGCATTCGGAAGATTTACAGCCGTAATCTGCGTTTCCACGCCACTTGATGTGCTGTTAATGAGCTATTAAGTCTCCTAAATCCTCGGGGAAATAAAATCGGAATTAGTCATAACATTAGACAACTAAAAGAGAGGCTGGAAGTTATAGTCACGAATATAACAACTTCATCAGCCATTCGTGTTGACACGACGCTGATGATAACATTGAATGTTTGGTGACGATGTCATGAATGTGTGCATTTGTTATTTTCGTGCGGGAATTTTATTTTACCTCTAGAATGACGTAAACGTTAAAGCTCTATAACAATGCGTAACGGTATAGACATATTTCTCGTTCGCATAAGCAGCTCTCACAGTCGTCGAGGGAATTGAGAATGTAGGTTAACGTTGGGTAGCATTCTGCAGTTTTCTTTCTGGTTCTCACATTTATCGGTTTTTTTTGCTATGCATAATTCGGGATGAAAAACGCTTCTCTGTTACGGCGTGTCCACTTACTGCTGTTATGTGTTCCTGTCTTTGTTCCTGCTTGTTTTGATTCTTGTTGCGCTTTTGATTAGTTGATCTGATTATTATTATTTTTGCAGCAGCGAAAAGGGACCCTTCTTGTATAGGTTTGCGAAATGCATTTGCTTAACAATTCAGAAAGCTAACGGATTCTGTCATATACAAATGTACCAGAACCAAACTATACAAGAAGCGTTTCCTAATGTCCAGAACAAGGTGCACTAGTAATTGTTATCTCTAAAATATAAAATTATTATTATTGCTTTATTAGTAAAAGTGTCATGACTCACAGAAAAAAGGACACTTTTGTAGACCATAAATCCTGAAAAAATAAGTTAAGTATATCTTAGTTTAACCAGACCACTGAGCTGATTAAAAGCTCTCCTAGGGCTGGCCCGAAGGATTAGATATTTTTACACGGCTAGGAACCAATTGGTTACCTAGCAACGGGACTTCTAGCTTATTGTGGGATCCGAACCACATTGTATCGAGAAATTAATTTCTAATCACCAGAAACAAATTCCTCTGACTCCACGTTGGCAGCATGAATCCTTAAAAACTATTTTGTGTAGAATATGTTCGATTTTTGAAAAAAAAGGAGGGATTATCAAGAATATGCTTTTGGTTGTCTTTTTACGAAAGAGGACGAACAATCAGAGCTAACGTAAAAGATTGGAGTGCTTAGGCAGTCAGAGCTAATGTAAAAGATTGGAGTGGTTAGGCAGTCAGAGCTAATGTAAAAGATTGGAGTGCTTAGGCATTCAGACCTAATGTAAAAGAGTGGAGTGCTTAGGAATAAGCTACAGAAAACAGAAGTGTGACAAGAGTTCCCCAGCCACGTAAAATTTCTGCGTCATAAACACACGTCAGTAAGCAACTCATCGCTGACATGTCACAAAAATATTGAAAACAAGTCAGCCACCGTAAGTGGCGAAGGAACCTTTGGCAAATGCTGGATAATCGAATGCAGTACTGATTAGAACTAGTAAGTTATTGACTTGTATTCAGCCTGTTTGTGACATGTAAGCGATAAGTTACCGACGCGTCTTTAAGACATGTTATAGGAACTATAATGGGGACAGCCCTTACACAGACGGACTGAGATGTCGGTCACTGGTCTTTTAATTTCTTCTTTAAGCCAAGTTCCCATACCATGAGAACTGTCTGTCTGTACCTTATTATTGGACAAAGCCTGTTTATTTGCTAGTATGCATATGGATGTTAATGCATCATTACATTTCCAATTAAGGATTATGTACGTGTCTTTGTGCGTTATTCCCTTCAGGGACTCGGGGCGGGGGTTGGGGGGAGGGAAGTAGAAAACAAAGAAGAAGACAGACAACAAATAAGACACTGAAAACAAGAAACACACACATTGAAAATAGAGAGAAAACTTCGCTTGAACGAACTCGATTCTCCTTTCATCAATTACTACTTCTCTTCTCCGTGTGATGGAGTAAATGTTTCCCTCATTTCTTTGTTGTTGCTTTTTTTTTTCCTTCTTTCAGTTTCGCTTCTTTCTTCCTCCGAGTGAGAAGAATTCCATAAATGATTGGTGCGTCGGCTTAGATTCTTCCCTGGGCCCCATTTCGTGTCTGTCTGTCTGTCTCTTAATCCTTAAGCCCTCCTTGTGTGTGTTAGTGTGTGTGTGTGTTTCTGTACGTTTGTGTGCGTCTGTCAGCCGACAGAAGTTGGTGTGTGGTAGAAGAATCTTCTTCTACTTTCGGACTGTATACTGATTATCCCATGATCTTTATTTTACTATTATTTTTCATGGGAAAATAGGGCTAGTTCCTAGTTAAGGAAATATTTTTCGTTATCTTGTTTCGGATTTTAGGACCGATGTATATGTGTTTAATATATACATATGCATATACATATGTGTGTATACACACACACACACACACACACACACACATATATATATAAATATATTATTTAATAAATAATTATTAATATATATGTATATATATATATATATATATATATATTATATATATATATATAATTTCATTGGTCTCCACTTCATATGCTAATGAGTATTCGTGAGGAAAGCCGGCGGTCGCCGCTTGTCCAGCAGTCTCTCTCTCTCTCTCTCTCTCTCTCCTCTCTCTCTCTCTCTCTCAGAGAGAGGATGATGACCAACACCATTTTCCGTGTGGCTAAATCCACAATGCACGAGCAACAGGCAATGCATTTCGTGGCGACTCCAAAGGAACACTTTGGGGGTCAACCTCGGAGCTCGGGAAAGTCTTTATTTAGCTTTACTCGGCAGTGGCCTTTCAGCTTTATTTCAGGCGATTAGAGAAAGGCTTTGTCAAGCTTTAATTTCCCTTTTCACGGGGTATAAAAGTCTCAAGTCTTACTTTTGCAACGGAGATGTTTACTTTCCGCTTGTACTGCAGCTTATTTTTGTATTGTCATTTTCTCGATAGTGAGTGGCTTTAGTTTAGCTTTAGTTTCTTGCCTCTCCATTTAAAGGATTGAAACTTGATTCTCAAGTCCCGAATTTTAGCTTTATTCACTTGCTCTTTAGAGAAAGGATTTTAGCTTTACTGGAATAACTCGCTCCAGGAAGGTTTCATAAACTTTATTTCCTCATAGCCGAAAGCAAGAAGTATTCCCATAAAGACGAAAGTTTACTAGCGTTATATCCCCGATATGGAAAGTTCTTGAACACCATCTTATAGGGTTTACAGGATTTGAGCTTTATTGGAATTCATCGCTTCGTAAAGGTTTCATAAACTATAGTTCCTTATAGCCGAACGTAAGAATTTTTCCCATAAAGATGAAAGCTTACTAGCTTTATATCCCCGATATGTAAAGTTCTTTAACTATATTTTATAGTGTACGCGGGACTGACACGTGTCGGCTCACTTCTGCGAACGAATGCTCCAACCTTTACTTGAAATATCTTTGGTATAGATCGGCTTCAAATTAATAACTGCTTAAGTAAACTTTGGAAATTTGTCGAGTACGATACACCTCATGTACTTTTTATTTTTAGAACGAGCTCGGCGCGTAAAGTGTACAAAAGAAAAGTTTTTAGTGTAAGTCAATTTTTCATTTTACTTCGTCAAAAATGGCAATACAGTGACCGGAGCACTTCCCTATTTACATAAATAAAATAATAATTGCCTTATCAATGAGTTTAGTTCAATGAATGGTTTCGATTCATGCTTCATTTGTTTATATTTTGCATATATTAGTGTCTTCTGTGTAGTACTTTATGTGAGTTTATGACATTTATCTTAATATTTGGGATTTCAGTTTCTGAATATAACACACTGATTTTTATTTTTGTCTGTATATTTTTAACGCACATTGAATTTTTTTTTTATGCAAATTGAGTTTTTTTTCTGGATTTTCAATAATAAAGCCATATTTCTGATATTTCAATAATTCCGTAAGCTTTGATCTAGCGATTTTAGACACCGTCCATACATTTGAATGTAATAGATTTTCATTGATCTTATAAATTTATTTGACGTGTTCTTAATATGATTTGGTATAACATTACACTTTATATATTTTCCAAGATGTTTTATTTGGTAAATTTTCCGCCTGTGATCTGCCGATTACACAGGGCAAATCTCAGAGCTATGATTTCCGACTCGGGCCGTCTCTCTGTCTATTTGTGTCCACAGTATCTGTCTATCAATCTACCCGCCGAGTTGAACGGTAATTGACGGTTCCATGACTTGGAATGATGTGTAATTTGACGTACGGTTTTCGAGAGATTATTGTTAAAGAAATCAGTTTTGGCCGTCCTAGGAGAGTCATTGATGGGAAGTGGTCTTCACAGACACAAATACGCACACACACACACACACACACACACACACACACACATATATATATATATATATATATATATATACGTATATATATATATATATATATATATGTATATATATATATATATATATATATATATATATATATATATATAGGTTCAAGATCTTATTATTCAGTAACGTTTTCAGTTTGATGAAGGTGAAGAAATACTCTGAGGTAAAGTGAGTAAGATTGGCTGAGTCCATAAAAGGGAATGAGATCTTTTGGCTCTCATTACTGGAACTCAAAAAATGTAGTGTGATTGTTGTTAAGCTGGGTCCACTCTATTAAATGTCCTCAGGAAGGGGCCATACACTTTGTAACCTTGAGTAGTGGTCAGATCAGAATTCGGTCTTATTTTGTAGATAGACCCTAGTAAATTTTTAAGCATTAGTAATAAAGCGTTCTTCAGTAATAACCTATGAAATTGGCTTCAATCAGTGGGCAGATTTAAAAAAATTTAAATTAGAATCAGACCGTAAAGTGTCCACAAGTTATGGCCTGACTAAAATTGTCGTCAGGTGGTCAGATCAGAAAATGTCCCGAAGCAGAGCTCGTTCCGTAAAATAACCATAAAATAGCTGCCCGGCCATAAAGTGACCTTAAGTGGGACTCTAGAAAATTTCCTTAAGTAAAGCTCACACTAAAGATTCCCCGTACGAATGGGGACTCTTTGTATACCCTGGAATCAAAGTCATCGGGAATTAGAGTTATCGGGAGCATTCGCCAGGAATGGGAGGTGATAAGGTGCCCCTTGAATGGAGGTAAATCGCGACTTAATGTAATATATCTGTCCTTTCCTTCCGCCCTGAAGGGAAAACTCCGTTGCGGAAGGAATGGGAATTGGCAGTTGAAAACAGAAGAGTAACGACTATTGTTCTCCTAATGAGGAAAGAATCATTTCGTGTTTAATGATGCAGCGAAGAGAAGCGTTACACAAACGCTGGATCTTTTGATTTTATTTTTGATTTGGTTTATTTCAATTTTCTTTATATTCGAGTCTTCACCACGAGGTATTGTGGTCACGGGGCGAAGGCTTTCGTGGAATTAAATAAAGGAATTGGAATTAGATGCGATTGAGTTGGAATATTCTCTGATTTTTTTCTCACTGTTCTTGAGTTTATTCTCCATAGAAAACCTAAAGAAAAGACCTCTGATTAAAACTGGCTCTTCTCTCGTCTTTCAGTAAAAAAAATTTTGATTCAGTGGGTCTTTTAATCTTAGAGGTTGAATGTAGAAATAATAATGTAATGAACAGTCTGTATTAATAAATGAACAAAGAAAAACTGATTATCAAGTACTGTGAAGAATAACTTAGTATCTAGGAATACATAACTGTAAAAAGCTTATAACTCACCAGATTTCAAAGAACACATATCGAGCATTATATACTTTACATAATAACAAAGAGGATATAAAAAAAGACAAGAAACTTCACACGAAAGAAGAAGAAGAAGAAGAAAAAAGAAAACACTAAAAAGAAACGCCAATTGGAAAGCTATACGCAACAACTTTTGGCTTCTAAGTATTGACCAGCTAACCCCACCTTATCACGCATTTTCCATTTCCTATTTCTCTCTCTCTCTCTCTCTCTCTCAGTGTAGTAAGTAGCAAGCCGTGTGCGGGCTAATGCGGTGACCGTCTTTCCCCTGACACCTGTTCATTTATCTCGCTTCTCGCTCCTAACCTGTCTAAAGTATTAAAACTCTTCTTCTCTCAACTCCCATTTTCTGCCTCTAACCCGCATTCATTAATCTTTTCCCTCTGGTCTTTCATTTGTGCTAATGTCCTCTCCTCTTCCTCCTGCTTCTTCTTCACCTCTTCCTCTTCCTCCTCCTCCTCCTCCTACTCATCGCGAATACTGAATAATGAAGACGAAGAGAGAGGAGAAGAAGAAGAGTCATCGCCAATACAACACGGGTTTATCGTTCCTATTCTTTTTCATCTCGGCGATCCAGGTTGCGTTATGGGGATGACCTTCGATGATGCGGTCACGCATGCGCAGTGGAGGGTAACATTTCTTTTGGTGACCAAAAAAAGGAAAGGAACAAACTTTTAGTTTCAAAGGAATGTAATGCTTTTTAATTTTTTTAAAGACAATCGAACAATACAGGTTTGGTTTAATGAAATGTGACTGATGGGTTCCTTATTAATTGTCGGGATTATTGATGCGTGAACATTTTTTTTTTTCGTTTATGATTATGATTTAAAACCTAAAATTAACTTTACAAACAGATACACATGCGCTCACCAACGTAATAAAAATACGACGCTTTAGTATATATATATATATAATAATTATATAATATTCAATTATATATATTTAATCATATATGTAATGTAGGATATATTAATATATATATATTATAATATAATTATAATATAATTATATAAAATATATATATATATGTGTGTGTGTGTGTGTGTGTGTGTGTGTGTGTGTACGCGGTCAATCTTTAAAGCATTAATTAACCAGCTGTACGTTTAGACCTTTACTACAGCTTGTACGTACGTTTTAGTACCTTTACTACAACTTAAAAAAAAGAAAATATCGATAATCTTCAAAAATTCTTGAAAGTCGAATCATCTCTACAATGCCTTTGTGAGAAACAGACGGAGGAATTTATCTGAGTTTATGTGCACGTGTGTGCGTGTGTGTGTGTGTGTCTGTCAGGCGGGGACCAAGTGATGTGAGACCGAAAGCTACAAGACCAAATGGTCCTCCTCTCTGGTCTGGTCTACGGAGAACGTTGCCAAGAGGAAGGCAGTTGGGTCCCGTTTTACGGTCAACAAAATGGTGGCCCAGCGAAGGTTCATTCTGACCAGGGAGGGGGGGAGGTTGGGGGTAGGTAGGAATGATTGTCGGGAAAGGGGGCTGGGGTAGGGGAGGATGCTAGCCTAATAGTTGGAAGCAAGGGCCCTACGGGCCTACGGTCGCACTCACAAACGCGCACACTTACAGGCAGGCACACTCTCGCACCCTATTCTCTCTGTCTCTCTCTCTCTCCCTCTCTCACTTGTTGAGAAAGCTGTTTGTTATACTGGCGACATTCTCTCTCTCTCTCTCTCTCTCTCTCTCTCTCTCTCTCACACAGTTGTTGTGACAGCAGTTTGTTACACTTACAGCGATAACATTTCCACCATCCCCCTCATTCCTTAGATGTCAGTTTAACAAACCATGAGCAAACGCTCTCTCTCTCTCTCTCTCTCTCTTGGCCCAGCGTAAGATCCGACTCTCTTTCTTTCCTTCTCTTCCCTTCTCTCTCTCTCTCGACCCATCTTAAAATCCGACTCACAGCACTGCTCTCCCTCTACTCTCTCTATCGTCAATCTCTGTATCTCTCTCTCTCTCTCTCTCTTCTTTCCTTCCTTCTTTACATGTCAGTTAATAAACACCAAGCAATCGTTATCTTTTTATGTCTGTCAGCTGAAACTCGAATTTAATGAATACTAATAAGTAAACCCTACCCTTTCTCTGTCTTTCTGTCTATTTATCTGTCTGTATCTTCTACCTTCCCTCTCCACACAAATACACACGCACGCACAGAGACACACAAACACATACAGACAGCTGTTTGTGAGCGCCATGTAAGGATAGGACACTTGTACAATACGGGAACTCGCCAAATGATAAGATGGCTGAACTCCACAATAGTTTCTCGTGCCGTTTTCTGTCAAGAGTTAAATTGCGTGATTACAGTGCTCCCTATCCTTTCGCTCTCAAAAATGAACAAATAAATGGAACAAGTAAAGGGTTTGCAAAAGGAAGATGACGGGAGCTGTTATTAAGTCATGGAGAACAGTGTTGGGCCTGAGATGAAATGTTATCATGTCATGAAGTTTCATTTGTTTAAAACTCGTTTTCAATGGCGGTCGGTGTCAAAAGCTGCTGTAAGGGTTATATATATATATATATATATATAATATACATGTGTGTGTATGTATGTATGAATGTATATTACATATACTATATTATATATATATGTATATGCTTAAAAAAACACAGTACGTATGTATGTGTGTTTGTGCGTCCTTAATTTTATCATAAGGCCTCAATGGCCCGATGACCACTTATAGAAGAGAGCCCATCATTTCTTTGCCTGCCATCCTTTCCGAGATGGGAGTATTGTTAGTTGCTTGTGCACCCCGTCCTCATATTAATTTTGCTAAATCAAGGATGAATTTAATTAGACATTTATCTGTTGTGGTTGCTTTGTAGAAAATAATATAATTATATACTTCAAAAGTAGTTGTTATTAGTAACGACTGAACATCTATGATGAAATATGGCCTTTTAAACCTAAATTTATTTCTAGCGATCACTTGATATCCACCGATATAAATTATGAATTACATCGCGGATATACGTCGTTACCAATGATAGATAGCTATGATAGCAATGCAGTCTTGGGGATATCGACTGTTCAAAACACATCAAGAGACATTATGGTTTGTTTGCTGCTGTCGTAACCGATACGAAAGACCGATTAAGGCGCCTATATCATCCGGGGTCATGTTTTGAGAATGATCACCCCAGGTGATATATCCTTGTTAGGCTGACTGGCGGAGAGAGGGGAGTCGCTTGAGCGATGAGTAATTTATGAAGTCCGAATAAGGTTTATTTGTTTATTTATTTACTTCTCGTGCAAGTTGAATGAACGGGGATCGAATAACCGTTATCGGAGACTGTGTGTTTTTGTACGAACCAGGGAAATAGCGGGAAATACGAGGGCCGTCCAAGAAAAGGTTGATAACGGTGGAAAAAGAGAAAAAGGCAGGATTTATGGATGTAAAAATGCTGATAAAGGGATGAACTCAGGATTTATTGAAGAAAAGTTCGAAAAAACAGAAAGTATGGAGGATTTATAGAGGAAAACAGGCTGATAAAAGGCTTGGGAAGTGATAGCCTCGCCTCCTAAAAGAGTAAAGCTTATGAGAACCAGGGGAAAACAGCTCAAAGAGACGGATTGTGGTGTTCTGAAAAGATAAATGGAAAAGTCCAGTCATTTATAAAATGACTGACTTTTAAAACCTGTGAAATATCACCGTTTTCTTTTGCTTTTAAGAAGTCTCAGGCTGTTATTGTCGACGCTTCGCTGTATAAATTGGTATACTAAAGGAATCTATTACAAACTAAGACTATGAAAACACAAAGTAGATAATAATGAGGAATGTAGCTCAGGAAAAGTGAAAAAACATGAGATTTACTGAAGATGTTAATCTTGATTATGTCACAAGGTGCAGGGTATCTTTTGCATCTTAACTGAGTATATATTTTTTAGATACTATATGAAACTTATTTACTTTTCATAACGACGAGTACGAGTACAGTGTAGACAACTTAGATTATTTCCACTGAGAATTTACCATCTTATACCAACATACGTACACCTAATCGCATTATATAAGTCACGTATTTTACCATGAAAAGGCGACTCAGGTGAGCAGATTTAGTGCAGTTAATTGATTGATTGATCGATAAACAATTATGGTCACTAACACCGACGCCCGGGAGAAAAGTATTTTCGAGGAGTTCTTCGATATATCGCAACAGTTTATTTTAGATCTAGTTCTAACGTTCTTTACCTACTATTGAACTTATTTCCTTTTTTTTTTCTTTCGCGATTCAGTAAATCTAAGGCCTAGATGAATAGCTGATAAAAATAATAATAATTTTTTTTTATCTCATAAAAGAATATTGAAAGTAAGAATCGAGAAAATGTTCTACCAAAACTCATAGCTCACACTGAAAGATTGTCCCTAAAATCTTCATTTGAACGGTTATTCTAACCGTTTGCACTCTAGAGCCATCTCTCTCTCTCTCTCTCTCTCTCTCTCTCTCTCTCTCTCTCTCTCTTACTTATACGAATGTTGTACTGGAAATTCCTTAAAGTTTAAATGTGTTTGCATACGTTAATGAGGCTCTCACGCACACGAAGGTTAATATTACAAGTTTTGCATTAAGAAGAGACATCTTATGCAATTTTTTCTGTCTAAATACTTCAACTCAAAAGAAATATTAAGGACCCAGCTATTTACGAATAGCAATATAATCCCTAAAAATAGTTAGTATAAAAATGTCACCGAAAGAAGGCTTGCGGAAGAGAGGCTTGCAAAATCATTTAGTTTCAGAAAACACCTGAGCAATTTTTTTAATAAGGAGCTTAGCCCAGCTGTTGCAAGATATCTCAGTCACCAAATAAATGAACCAAAATGTAGCTAGGTAAATAAATAAACAAATAAATAAGAGATATAGATAATTCAGAAAACAGATACACAAATAAATATATAAAAAATCGATAAGTAGGTATATAATAAATGAATATATAGATAAATAAATAATCAATAAAACTAATCAACTAACAGATAGATATATAAAACCAATAAATAAATAACTAGATAAATAAACAAAAGAATAAAAGCCGTACCCTCACACGTATCTCAGTTTGGCATTCGGTAGCAATTTCACCATAGACTTAGTACTAACGAGCTCAAAAATCGTCCGAAAGCTTTTGATCTGAATTCGGGTGCCGTGTGCTCATCTAATTAACTGGGATCAATTGCTTGATTTCGTTGAATTTACAGTTTGATGCAACGCTGCATTTGTGATCGGTACTTTTCGTGCTGGGAAGAATGGGAGTGGGTGAGGGGGAGTGGTTGTGGGTGGGGTTAGTGGTCCTGGGAGGGTTCAAGTAGGGGGGACATTTTCCCACCGTGCAGTATACACACGCACACACACAAAAAAATATATATATATATATATAATACATAGAATATATATATATATATATATAATATATATTTATATATATATGTATATATATATATATATATAATATATATATATATATTAAATACCATAATATATATCATATATATATATATATATTGATATATATATAAAATATATATATATATATATATATATATTATATATATATATTATATATTATATATATTATATATCAATGTTTAGTGGGCCATGTCATTCTATACATGGAATTTTCGCACTATTTTTCAAATATTAAACTACCGCGACGTTCAGTTCGTTACAGTTTAAGTATTTTTTTTTTTTTATTAAGCTCCTTAATTTATAAACGGAATTGTCATGCTTTCTCATTCAAGTTTTGGAATTATTTCTATTTCAGTCTCATTTTATATCTTTCTTTTCTATACCATTCACTTCTTAGACAAAGAATCTTAGTGATATTTCATTTAACTATGAATTTTCACTGATTCACAGTCTAAATAGAAATACGGATTCCTACTCGTCTTTCGAAATCTTTTAATCTCAGAAGTCATGAAAGCTATTATTGCATTTCAAGTCTTTCACTCGGGTTTTTTTTTTCGTTCATCAGCGGACTTTACTGGGGTATTTCGACCTTCTAATGGGTAATTCGCTACGTTCAAATGTCTTCCCCATAAGATGGTGAACCATAGTTTTTTTGGGTTTCTGCAAAAGAAAATAATGAGTTATAAACTATGGCCCCTATGCTAGTTTTTTAAAATATCGATGACTCGGTTTCTCCACTATTAGATAGTAAGTGAGCCGTTGCTCCCTCGGCTATAGCAAGCCATGGCTCCATTGTTATCTTTTTAATCCTCCACTATCCTCTGAAATTAAGGTTTGGGGTATTCAGTATTCCTTAAAAGGAGAAAGAAGACTCATTCTTTATTAGGAAACATGCCGCTCTCTTTCGAGATGAATTTTTGCAGTAAACGTGAAAAATACCAATTTGGGATAGATGTATTTCTGATAAAAATGTTTACATTTCGTCACACTTAAGATTTATAGCGACAGAAACAAAAAAGTCAGTTAAGGACTCAAGATTTCTAGAAAAAAAAAAAAAAAAAACCTGAATAAATAAAAAATTAATATTACATAAAACAGCGTTCGTGGCGTGACTTACTAATGCTATTGCAAGGGCACGCAGTGATCTGATAACATATGAAGATCGCCGAACTAAAATGAACTTTTACGAAAGTCGCAATTTCCCTACGCCCAGAGAACGGGGGATTACCTTTTCACTTAAGGGGTCTTAGCGCGCTAACATCTGCTTCTGGCAAAGCTTGACTTTTTAATCTGCGAGTCTTAACTTATTATGAAAATGAAGCCATGGGCCTTACTGGCGTGCTGGAATGGCTAAAAATTACTTTTGTTTACGTTCTACTTTTTATTTGAAATACCGTTGATCTGCTTCGTCTCTCATTTTAGTAATTCTTCCTTGTTTTTGCTGATATAATGGAAATAATTATTTTCAAAGAGCTAGTATACTCATGGCATATCGTATGTTGTCTGTCTGTATTAGTTTAAATTTTCCAATTTAAATGTTAATGAACTATCTCAGGTATGTTACTGTGTGAGTTAAATGGAGCCATAACAACCTTATCGCTAACGTATTAGGATACAGGCCAATCTTAAATAAAGTCGTTGGTCTAGAAGAAAGTAGTACACTACCAATTTGTGACATTCTGTCTGTCTCTTGCCTCATACTTATTCCTCCTGAAGTTCAAAGAAGCTTATTTAGGTATTAATTGAGTTCTTTGTTGTCGTTTCCAGAACCATTGTGCATAAACTATGAGCGGAATGGAGCTGGCATAAATTCACGTAAAAATTATGATCAATATATGGAGAACATATTCCGCTGTAATTATTTAGGAAAAAAAAGTTTCGTTTTTGCAGCTTGTTCAATTTTTGAAAGCGGTATCGGATTTAATTCTGTATAATGAATTGACAATTTTAATTTTCTTTCCATCATAAAACCTTGAAATTTTTGTTTTCATTATTTCCAACTAAGAAATAAATGATTTCTTAACCTAAAATAGAGCTTTTTTATTCAATTACAAAAGGCAGGGCTTCTATCCATCCCTTTTGTAAAATAAGAACAGTTCAACACAGTTACTAATTTATAATAGGATGACATTTTACTTCTTTTCCAAAGTTGAAATTCTTCTATTCTATGTGACAGCACTCATATCCTTCCTTTTTAAAAATACTTAGTTTATGCTTCTTGAAAGGAACCACTTTTATATCTATGACGGGAAAACGAAATTCTTCTCGTAAAAACTGCCGTTTTTCATCGTTAGAAGACATAATTTCCTACGGTAAAAAAAAATTACATTGTCATTTTGATGTAAAAAAATGAGTTTTTTTTTTTGTCGTAAAAATATCGCACTCTCTCAGCACTCTGGTTTTAAAAATTAGCATTTTAATTTTCATATGAAACTCTCCATTTTCATTCATCTTTTACAAAAATTGCCTTTTTACTGTCTTCCATAAAATGCGTAATTTTAATCTTCATTTTAATGCGGATAGTTTATTTTTCTTTTACAAACGTCAACTTTTCATCGCATTTTTCATATGAAAGTTGCCATTGACTCCAATAAAATGGATCTAGTAATATGGAATCTTATATTGTTACAGAATTTATTCCTTTTCTCTATTTATAAAAAGCCTCGTTACATTCTCTTTCTATGTAAAATGGGATTTTTACTCCTCAAATAAAAAGACTTTTGTTCTAATCTCAAAGCTTTTTTTTTTTACTTGTACAAGTAACTTCTCCGAACACGACCTTCAGAAATAATTTTCCCTCTTCTTGCTATTTATGACAGGATTTTTTTTCTTTTTTACCGCACAGTTCTCTTCTATGTAATTATTTTGATCTTGCGTTCTACGCTATGATTACATCTTTTATATTCAAAGTTCTTTCACTTCATGAATTTCTGTAATGTCTCTAGTAAAATGACTGTGTTTATTTTTCTTTTACAGAAGACTACCGTTTATCTCTTTACCAAAAGCCGATTTAGCTCGAGTAGCTTTCACCTTATGCATCATAATCAGTATTTTACAAAAGCCGATTTTCCTCAGTATTTTCATTAATACTCGGCAGAGGAAGAATTCACGGTACTCATAGAATATACATCGCCATCATATTTGCATTAAAGACTAAGTACAGCTGACTTTTACGCTCTTTATGAATAATTCTTTTTAGTTGTAGCTGTTAACCGCAGTGTCACTTTACACAATTTGCACTGTGGTAAGTGCATGCTCTGTCCAGTCTATTCTAAAGAATTTTTTTCTCTATAATGTTTCCAGTTAGAGAAATTTTTACAGTACTATTTTTATAGCTTTGTTCGTATTACTTTTTATCGGATAATTGAAGGTATTTACCATACATGGCATCCTTAAACATAAAAACATTTGCGTTGAAATGATCACATCCTTATCTTTATGTATACCTGGGTAATTATTACTTCGAAATTTGTTGCCTCATTACCGGAGTAAATATGAGAATAATTACACATGACAAAAAATACCGGTCCATTTTACGCAAAATCTTTAAATATGGCCTTATTATTTAGAGCTTTCAATCAACAAATCTTGTTCAAGTCTTAATGACCTTAAAATTAATTTCTGCCTCTGGAGAGTTTTCTACGCATTTAAAGACGGCAAGACAATTTTTAAACTACGTCAGTTATTTGTCAATAATATGTTTTTCTCTGGATAACTTTTCAGCATTACTGAGCTTATGTTTTCATATAATTAGAGATAAAAAGTAGACGTGTAATCCGATTTATTTTTATAACCATTATTGTTGTTGCTCTTTTCCTCACTGTGAAATTTTTTTTTTATCAAGTTGATGATTATTATTATTTTCTTTGAAGTGCATCTGTGATATTGAAAAAAATAATACATTGATGTTAGTTACTGTTTTTGGTGATTCATTATAAGAAAAGGGCCTTTTTTTTTTTTACCATCAGTCGTTAAGCCGTAATCAGACACTTTTAATGAGGCGTCATTAACACTGATATCAAAGGCATCAAATGAGGTCCCAGATAACAAATACATTTTTTTTTATTTTCTGAGTCAAAACAAATATCAAAAGTATTAATAAGCTGGCGTAGACTCATTTCAAAATATAAGGAATAAATTTGAACATTAATAGATTCATGAAACATTCTAATAGTGATACATACATGTGTGTGCATATTATATATATATATATATATATATATATATGTATGTATGTATGTACTATATATGTGTATATATGTATATGTATATATATATATATATATATATATATATATATATATATATATATATATTCTAAAGTTATATAATCAACAATATGATGATTTGATAAGACATCTTTATCATACCCAGATGTATCATCCTAAGGAGAAAGAGAGAGAGAGAGAGAGAGAGTGAGAGAGAGGTGCAATTTTCGAAATTGCACGGTTCATGCAACCCGAGCTGAGAAATCATCTGTTATTCAGCTGAATTCGGGAATCTAGTTGTAGAGGAAAAATGCTTCGGCCTGAACTACTCAGAGTCTGAATATTATATCTCACATCTGAATATTATATCTTTCGCGTTTTTCGCTTTTGGCAAATGCAAGATACATTTTCAGTCTCTCCCCAACTTTTTGCTGCCTTTTTAAGACCCTGGAATAGTTCAGAGGAAAGTTCCCTTGGACTCTGTCATGTATCAAAATATATATAAACGGAAGCCCGTATTATTGATGCTTACCAAAATAATTGAACTCCAACCTTTTCGATTTCATATTTTCACTGAAAACCTTGAATATCGGTAATGAAATAAAGAAATCACTCATTTTCCCGCCGCACTCCTACATTCTCAACATCATATCTCTACTGAAAGCCTTGGAAAATCGGAAGAGAAATAAAGAAATGATATATTTTCCAACCGGTGCTTCAAACGCCAGTCAGAAACAGAAAGGAGTTCGAAATTTACCCATTACACGATACCGGAAATTAATTATGCCATGATTCACTGAGACTCCCTGTATTCGAGGAACCCTCCAATCTTCGCTGTTCCTGCAGGAAGATCCGCTGCCCCTCTGTTGGGGCTTCGAAGTCTGTTGCTGGATAATGCCAGTGTGTTTCTATTAGATAAGGTGGATCCAAGACTAATGCTGATCTGTATTAGGTAGAACAGAAAACGCTAAACACATTTCTATTCTCTCCCATATATATATATATATATATTATTTTTAATCATATATATATATATCATATATATATATATATATATATATATATATATATATGTATATATATATATATATATATATATATATATATATATAAGATGTGTGTGTGTGCATATGTAATGATTCCATAAAATAAGATTAATTTGGAGATTTAGGGGCGGAAAAGGCTAAGGAAATGGAGGAGGGGGAGGAGGAGGGGGAGGGGATTAAGGGAGACGCAAGTTTACAAGTTTGGAGATTATTTTTTTCCTTTGCCTAAACGTGGCAAAACCGAAGCCACGGAAAAATAATATTTAAGTCGTAAATGTAGCTATTTTTTCATTTTAATTTACATTGTAGAATTTTTTTTAACTCGCTCAAAAGTTTTGCAAATAGGATGCTGATCACTTCTTAACGTGGATTATGGTCTTAACAGATAAGAAAAAAAGTCTATGTAAAGACGTATTTCTCTCCAGACGTTTGGCCCTTCCCTCCCCAATTAAATTCCAGAGCCAGTGTCGTACAAAAGTCAAATGTATCAACCGGAAATTTTAACTGTTTCTGAACAAATCTCAAAGCATGTGTTTATTAATAATATCTAATATGTATGTATGTATATATATATATATATATATATATATATATATATGTGTGTGTGTGTGTGTGTGTGTGTGTGTGTGTGTGTGTGTATACAACATATGAAATAGGTAGCATATAAACACATCTACAATAGCCACTATGCCAATACTAACAAGCGTTTGTGAAACACTGATCTGATATCAAATGAGTCACTGTTGGATCAAAGCAGCATATACGCCCGTAATCTCAACCTGTTCGCAGTGTAGCCATTTATCAATATTATTATTATTATGATCATTATTATCATTACATGTTTTGCTGTCTTTAATGAGAGTTCATGGTGAGGTAATTGAAAAGGATCGTTTAGCAATCAAACTAGAATATATGAATTTTATATATATGTAGTATATATATTCACATATATTTACATATATATGTGTGTGTGTGTTTGCTTGTACGTATGTATGTGTGTGCGTGTGAGTGTGCGCGCGTGTGTACGGTGAAGGGAAATGGAGTGTGACAGATGAATTCATAAGCCTGTACACAGCATGAGATCAACGTGAGCCCACCTACTTTGAGAGAAAAAAAGCATGAAAACATCAACCCCTCTATCAATGTCTGACTCACACCAGTAACGCTGTCGCCATCAAAACAACTCTATCCCCGTGACAGCATCCTGAATGGTAGGTCAACAGTAAATGACTTCTCAGCCAGGGATCACCAAGGCCTGCCTTTGACCAAACACAACAGCCTTTCTTATCAGTGTGAATAAATAAAGATAATTCGTGTCAAGATTCCCCAGAGGTGCTTCTCGCTACTTGTGTTGGACCGTTCCTGATGGTTGGGATTCAATAAACTGGACTGTTCCTGATTGTTGGAATTCAGTAAACTAGACAATTCCTGATTATTGAGTCTATAAACCGGACCATTCCTGATGGTTTGGATTAAATAAACTGGACCGTTTCTGATGGTTGGGAGTCAATAAACTGGACTGTTCCTGATTGTTGGAATTCAATAAACTGGACCATTCCTGATTGTTGGGTCTATAAACCGGACAATTCCTGATTGTTTGGATTAAATTGGATTAAATAAACTGGACCGTTCCTGATGGTTAGGAGTCAATAAACTGGACCGTTCCTGATGGTTGGTATTCAATAATCAGATCGTTCTTGATTGTTTGGATTAATTAAACTGGACCGTTCCTAATTGTTGGGATTCAATAAACTGGACCGTTCCCGATTGTTGGGTTTCTATAAACTTAACCGTTCATGATGATTGGGATTCAATAAACTGGACCATTCCTGATGGTTGCGAGACAATAAACTGAACCTTTCCTGATGGTTGAGATTGAATAAACTAGACCATTCCTGATGGTTGGAAACTGGTCCGTTCTTGAGGGTTGATGGTCAATAAACTGGACCGTTCCTGATGGTAGGGAGTCAATAAACTGGATTGAAGAAATTGACAGTCCTTGGTAATGATAATAATTGTGAGGAATCTGAAAAACATGACGACAGGATTATAGTTGAGCGCTGCTGATTATTTTAAGAATTTCAAGAGAGGAATTATTTGATATAAACATTTCATTGTAAGCTCCGTAAGGTATCATCACGTTCAAGAGTTTTTCTATCGTGATTTATCTTCTTCATGAATATGCTTATAATATATGTAATTCCATCATCGATAGTAAAAATATGAAAGACTAGATTTATGGATGTTTCTCTGAACTTACGTAAGAAAGATAGTCTGCTGGTAGTAGCCGCTGTTCAGCCCTGGGAACAGCCTCTTTTACCACTGGCTCCTATATATATAAGCTTCTGGACGTTACGTAGCGTCCCTAGGATCGGATCTTGCCGTCTCGATCCTCTTTTATATTACCTTAATTTTGGACTAGTATAATGACCGTAATGATGCTGTCGCACTGATTAAGTTAACCGTTTCCAGCACTGTAAATTTTTGTCTCATTTTGACTCATTGCCCCATAAACCTCTCCTCTTTCATTCGGCCCTAAGAAGGTTAATGGACGCGACCAGAGGGTCACAGCAGGCCTCTTATTTCATTCAGTACCTTATCGTCACCTACGAGCCGCCAGTGTGCAAGAGGACATGCTATACGTTCAACAACCCAACCAGATTACACCGAGGAAGAGTTGTAATCTTATCGTCTATCCATCTGGTTTCAAGTCCGATACAATACTTTCGCCGGTAATAATAATATTATGAGGGTACAGGTAAGTCTAATGACCTCATTACACAGAATAAGGGCGCCAGTAATGAAGCTTTGAAGGCAATTACTTTGATACTGATCATCATGAAAATGCAAGCGAAAAGTGAGGTGGGCAGGAAAACGACTTCTGAAACCGTTCGCGTCATGGGGCAGTGCATACAGCCAGTGTCGAGTTTCAGGGTACGCAGAAGCTCTTTCTGAATTTTGCTTAGGGAGTGGAATTTTTAGATATTAAATTTAAAATTCTTATTCAGCTCGAAATTCGGGCACAAATAACGGTGAAGAGGCTGTATGTTTCTTTTGATATTAGCGGTTTAAATAAAATAAAATCAAGTTACACGTAATGATAATGTGAATAGTTTAAGGTTTTGAATACCAGGTTTAAATGACTTAGCAATTAGGTCGGGAATAAACTTTGTGAATGTGAGGTTTTATTTTTATTCTAAACTGAACTCGAAATCAATCAAGTTCAATGTTAATTAAACTGGAGTTTGAGGTTTTAAACGTAAAAAGTTGACCTGATTTAAAAAATTAACCAGATCGCTGTAGTGAACAGAACAGTCAAGTCTTTAAATCCTGACTCTAAATAGTTTTCATATTCAGGTCACAAGTAATATTCGCTTCCCTAGCAAATATTGACCTGGGACGGGAAAGTAAATACTGCGTTCCCACCATCGTTAACGGAGAGCTTTCATCCTTTATTTTTTGCCTAGGTATCAAAGTTGGAATGTTCGTTGACAAAGTAATCCGCATCTGGAAACTGTACGTTTGTCGAAAAATGACATATAACTCATTCAGACATACGGGTTATATATTGAGCTATCCTTAACGATAAAGGACAGAGGCAGAAATTCATTTATTCATCCATTTGTTTATTTATTGGTCTTGCTTTAAAGATCATCGCGCTATTTCAAAGCAAGTAATCTGTCCCTGGAAACAGTGTTTGTCTAAAAATGACATGAATATCATTCTAACTTACTCGATATATATTGAGCTATCTTTAATGATAAGAGATAGAGGTAGAATTTTTATTGATCTTATTTTAAATACCTTTGGGCAATAAATATGCTTCAGATAATCTTTCTTTTCCTCTGTTACAAAATATGTCGAAGAAGATTCCAAAACTTTTAAGAGAAGGTAATGGAAATGATAATTAAAGTAAACTTATTTTCATTGTAAATTTTTAATCATATTGATGTTTTCTTAATTATTTCATGAAGTTTTCAACTTTTGCTTTCAGCAGAAAAACTTCATTAATAACGGTAGGTAAGCGAAGTTTGTAAATAAGTAGTGTCAATCAAAATTTAATTAGAAAAAATGTACACAAATTCTTGAACTATAATTTCATTTTACTTACATTTCCTATATTTCTCATAAACACTTACTTCTTCTCTCAGAAGAATATAACGTTACCATCTTTGTCATGAGGGACAATGGACGTTGTAAAGACAATATTCAAGTAGAACAAATAGTCAGTAGTTTACAAATAACTACAAAGAACCAGGAATCTCTATGCTCTTCACCTTGAATTAAAGGAGATTACAAGCAAGAAAATGATAAAAAAGTTATCCATTTACCGATGGTTGCTCAGAACTATGAGGGGAGATGGAAAATTTAGTACGTTGGAAGACCGAAGAACGGATATTATTCTTTCGCTGGTGCTGACGTCATAAGACCTTATATTTGTCCCAAAGGGATATATATATCTATATATATATATATATTATAATAATTATATATATATATATATATATATCATATACATATATATATTATATATAGATATATATATTATATATATTATAATATAAACATATAATATAATATATATATCTATATATATAATATACTATATTATCTATATCCAGATTATATATTCTGATATATGTTATAGATCCTATATATATATAGTATGTAATATATATATCTATATATATAGATACAACTAATTAGTATACATTATGTAAAAAGAACACAACCCTCTACTCACATCTGTGCAAATACGCCGACAGAATAAAAGAAAAAAAAATCTTTGATCTTCAAACTGATTACGAGAAAGTGGCAGACTTAATATCGGAGCAGCCTTTATTCCTTTTTAAACAGTTTCACGAACAAACACACGCACAAACACACACGCGAGGGACGCTATTGCCAAATACCAATATGATTTGCAACACGCTTTACTCGCTCGTCGGTCAAAGAGCAACCGATGGAATGGATATAAGGATTCAATCGATAATGAATTGAAAATGGACTGCAGAGTACGACAAATAAGAATATCGAAAACTGTTATTGGTGAGTTACAGCAGAGTTAAGTAGCACTTATTCCCAGGCTTCGTGGATCGCTAAAAGCACTTTAC
>NC_061089.1:52356745-52371745 GCF_015104395.2 Macrobrachium nipponense
TATATATGTTTTTATATACATATACATGTGTATTGTGTGTATATATATTATATACACATATATATATATATGTGTATATATCTATATATATACACATCATATATATATGTGTATATATATAGATATATACACATATATAATGTGTATATATCTATATATATATATATATATACTGTATATATATATATATATATATATATATATATATATATATATATAGATATATACAGTATATATATATATATATACTGTGTGTGTGTGTGTGGCACACATGAGTACAGTGCAAATTCATTTATTACTTCATATAATTTCCTTTTGTCGGTTTGTTTTTGAATGAAAAAATAATAAATGCAGTATTTTTTCCCCAAACCTCAATATTATTAATTTTAGAATAATGTCAAAACAATGCTCAATGGCAGAATCAACAAATATACATTAGATAAATTATAGCTACATCAATAAAAATAACGATAAAAAAGCGTCAACAATTACATTATAAATAACTTTATTAGTATCTTCATAAACAACAACAAATTTTGTACACATCGGGTATCGGAAAAAATATAATTCCTCTCCTTTGAGTGGCCTCGTTTTTTTTCAAGTTTCGCAAAATTCATGATAATAATTCGTGCATTTTTAATGTTTACCGTAACTGATTTTTGTAATGAATCCTTTTTCATTTATTCTATAGCTTTGTGACAATTGTTTGAGTGAATATATATTTTGGTTATTTTTTCATACTGAACTGGAAAACATAAGCAAAAATCAGAATAAATGTTTATTCACGATTATGAATCGTAATGAATTTCACAATTCTTTAATTATTTTGAGTTTTCATTCCTGTTTTTGATCCTTGGGTTGTTTATTCTCAGAGTCCTGTTTTCGGTTTCCTTGGAGTATTCCGAGGTGACTTTGGAAGTCTCTTTGCCCAGGTATGGAAGTCTGAATGTGGCCAGCATGTTATTACGAACTCTCTGGGATTACATCAAGTTAAACTGTATTTCAGGAAGAATTTTCCTTGTATTGAGTTGTAGATGTCCACAACGCTTCTTCTTCTCTACTTGCTGGAGCCTCGCGATGGCACTTTGATTAACGCTGAGTAACGTGAGTCCGTTGTTTTGTGGTCGGGCCTTGGATGTTGAAGTATTGCGAGACAAGATATTCCTGTATTATAGCCTTTCGCTGCGGACCTTAAGTCTTGTGGGACAAGTCATTCCTGCTTCATTTGTCAGCTGCTGCCACGCCCTATGGTCCAGCAGTGTTTGCTTACTCCAGGAGGATCCCCGTGGTAGACTTGGTGGCCACCGTGTTTAGTAGGGAATGTTTATTAGCATTGTAAATTGTTAGGCTTCTATCTGGCCGGCATTTTCTTTCCCTTTCAGAACCCCCTCATTATTTGGTATGTCTTTATTTCATCATGAACGTAAGTGATATTGATCATTGGGTGACTGGTGTTTACTTTTTATTATATTTTCAGAGATTCTGTTAAGTTTTTGTAACAAACTTTAGTATTGTCTTCGATATTTGTTATCCTCGCTGTTAATATTGGTACACTGATTATTTCACCTTTCAACTTTAACTGGTAAAACTTCAGAAGAATGCCGCCCCGGATATTAAAAAAAGATTAATCCCCTACATGGAAAGAACACGTGGAAAGCTATATAAAAAGTATAGTCATTATGAGATTGAACGAGGTGGAATTAAATGAACTTGATAACATTTTACCTCGAATTTTTCCTAAGTAGGGAGAGATGTTTCATCTATGGTAATGTTTACTTTTAATGAGCAGTGTAACTGCTAAATTCACCAGAGAAATGAGTACACTATGGCGTCTTACACGTTTCGCCAATTGGTTTCATTTTTTGAAACCTCAAACTTTGGCCATTGCCGCGGGGTTCGAAAATTTTCTCTGCGCGAGAATACATTATCCTACCAACGCTATTTAAGTAACTTCTTAGAAATGGAGCCGGTAGCCAGCAGTACTTCTGAGCAGCATTTACGGGATAACATTCCAGATCCTGTTGACGAAATTCCAGTACCTTGTAGGGACTGTTATTTAAGTTATGGTGATTTTTGTCTAGCTGAAAATACACAAACTAGTAGATTTGTGCCAGAGACGTAGTGCACTTAAGGGGGTGTCGCAAGGGGCGGCCCCCTAGGCCTAGGTACGGGTACGGAGCCCTAGGTCAGGTTAGGCAGTTGTGTTAGGTTAGGTAATGCCCTGCAAACCACTTTTCTCGTGCTCCCCCCACCCGAAAACCCCGGTTCCCAGTGGGGTCCCCTATAATTGGAGTAGTAGGTTTAGGGTTAGATTATGTGTGTAAGTTAAGTGATAGTTTCTTGCTTTTAAAGTTTCCTCATGTTTCTAAGCATTCTGCAACACCAATCTGCCGTTTTTCGTCGTTAAACCTTAAAAAACTTGTTTGGCATACTTCTGAAGTTTTATCCTTTAACTTTGGAGAATAGAAGGAAAGCGTTTATTATTATTCTCTTGTTTAATGTTAACCCTTTGGGAAGGGTCATAACAGTGTAGCTTGAAAAATAATAACTTTAGTAAATTAAAATAGTTTTCATAGAAAACTTAAAAACAAAGAACCCCGAGAAAATATGTACTTTCTAAAATCGTGCAAAAAAATTTTTTTTTTTTTTTAAATGGAAGGTTTTTACTACTTCGTAAGATATGAGTGCCCTTTTTAAAGCTCTTCATCCGTCCAGAAATAAAAAGCCTCTTAAAGTAGAATATAAAATATTACTCGAAGGTTGGTTCATGAAACAACCATTTTTATCATAACTTTACAGTAAAGTAAATCTTGAAAACAAAGCACCCCAACAATGATGATGTCGGTAATAATGCATGCATGCTTAGTTTCATTTCAGAGTAATATGCAAATGAGGGATATACTAGGTAGACGGCAAAGCCAAGGGAGAATACAGGACAATAATAGTGATAATGACGACATTTACAGGAACTGCAATAATAATGATAACTTTGTTCCACCTTAGGCCATTTACTGAAAACTACTACAAATACAGTAACATAACGATAATGCCAGCACTCGGATAATAATAATGATGAAAACTATATTAATTCAGAATCGCCAGTTAGCTACAAACGAAGTAAGAGGTGAGCATATGATACAGAAATTATACATAACAACAAAAGTAATTTCCCATTTCTACTACTACCACTACTACCTACTATTACTAACTATTATTATTATTATTATTATTATTATTATTATTATTATTATTATTATTATTATTATTATTCACACACCCACTGTCTGTCGCTTTTTACATTGTTTCAACTTAGAAGACAGCTTACTACAGTACATAAAACCTCTCATATTCTTCATTTTATTATCATTGCCACCATCGCGACTCAAAATGCTGCTGCTACTACTACTAGTAGTAGTAGCAGCAGCAGCAGCAGTAGTAGTATTCTTTTACTCTTGGAAGAGGAAACATTATAACAGCATTAAATAAAACAACCCTGGTACTTTACGTGGAATTTTAGGATCAACTGAAACTGGGAAAGTATAAAATCTTTAAGGAGAGAGAGAGAGAGAGAGAGAGAGAGAGAGAGAGAGAGAGAGAGAGAGAGAGAATGAAGTCACGATAAGAGAAAAGAAGAGCCTTATCCACTTGCTATTTTCGCCTTCGTTCTTCAAGCTCGCGGAAAATGGAAGCCAGGTTCTGGGAATTCTTTCGAATTCCAAATCCCAAAGTTCCAAGTCTGCTTTCTCGTTTTATACAGAATTAATAGTGGTGCAAGTTTGTAATTCTATTTTACTGTGAATAGGAATGACCCCGCTATATAACATTTTAAGTTCCAGATATTTGCAACTCTATATCTGTCCAAATTGATTGGTAATAATGGCCACGGACTAATTAATTTTTTTTTTGTCTTAGAAATAAATCTTAAGCTTTATCTTCGCTCATTTCTATAATGAAGAAAGATAAGAATAAAATGGACTGAAGAGAGGCATAAGAATACTATAAGTTTTCTAGCTTATCATGAAACATTTATCAGCCTGTAAATGTATTACAAAAAGAAAAAATCAAGAACATCAGTTAAATAAGCAGGGAGAATACGGAACGATATTTACTTCATATTTATATAAAACAATATAAACGCTTCTTTAATTATTAAGGTCCTCCTTATGCCGATTCCAAGCCTGAATGAATTGCAAAGGCTGGGAGCAGATTTAAGGTTCCTGTTATATATTGTATCAAAGCGTTGTTCTAGAGGTTCCAAAGCCTCTAGAATAATAATATCTCAAAAATAATGACTAAGTAACTCTTTGATACGAATTTTGCTAAAAAAAAGTTTTTGTTTCCGAGTACAATAGAATTTATCGCAAATTTGACTGGAATGAAGAATTTTAATATATCGACAATAGTACCAATACTATGATACCCGTTAAAAAGAACGCCGAAATAAATTTAACATTTTGTATTACTACTGTTACTATCATTACAGATCATTATTTCAATAGCAAAGAAAAATATTAATGATCTTTTGTTGTGACCGGGCTCACGAATTTTAGAATTGTAAACTTCTATAACAAATTAATCAAGTAAAGATACTTAACTAAAACACTGATATCTGCTCAAAACCTCTCTAAAAATTTTCCGATTAAATGATGTAATACCATTCTGTTCTTTACAAGACTATTTTGATAGTCCATTTTTTAGTTTTCTGTAAAAGAAAACTATTTGTCTGTCCGTCCACACTCTTCCCGTTCGCCCTCAGGTTTTAATAACTACTGAGGCTAGAGGGCTGCAAATTGGTATGTTGATCATCCACCCTCCATTCATCCAACACACCAAATTGCAGCCCTCTACCATCAGTAGTTTTGATTTGATTTAAGGTTAAAGTTAGGCGTGACCGTGAGCCTGGCACTGCCATAGGTATCAACAACGCAGGCCACTGCAGCTGAGAATTTTATAAGCCGTGGCTGAGAGTTTCATACATTATTATACGCTGTGCAGAAAACTCTACTGCACCGAAGAAACTTCGGCGCATTTTTTACTCAACTCTTGTGAACAATAAAACATACAGAAATCTGAGTGATTCATTTCCCTTCTTACAAGACAGCAATGATAAAATTGCTGTCACATACCTATCACGCCATTCTTTTATCGACTGAAGTGGTACTTACATGTGCATAATTTGCATTTTGGATTAAAACAGGTGGAATTACGTATCTCCTAGCGTTATTAGCGACTGTTGCGTGGAGAAAACAGCAGTTTAATTTTTAAGTGCTACTTTTACGTTCTATTCATACATGTGTTCTGTGAACATGTTAGCACAATGAGGTCACTGTATACGTACCTCGTTGTGCACATTAGTCCACAAGTGTAATTGTACACACATCTACGTACATGAATACATACACATACATATATATATACATATACATATACAACATATACATACACACAAATACATACACGCGAGAACGCATGCACTCCCACTCACACACATTAATATAAACGCACACAAAAACAGAGAGCTACAAGCCTCACATGTCGAGTCCGTATTAAGGAGCGGGATTTGCAAGGAGCTTCTGACGTGAACAAATATTGAATACTTGCTTTGGCAATGGGGCGTCAAAAGCCCGCCTGATTCCGGTTAGTCCTCTGTCTTTGTGACTTAGAGAGAGAGAGAGAGAGAGAGAGAGAGAGAGAGAGAGAGAGAGAGAGAGAGAGAGAGAGGTTTCATAGACTTTGCATTACTATGATCTTATTCTTGCTGTTGGGTTTCTTTTGTTGTTTACTGGAGACAGAAGAAACTGAAAACAGATATGGGATACACAAACAGGCAAACAGACAAACGAAATGGTAGCAGATAAACAGATATATTGCTAGATAGGTATATAAACAGATCGTGATTTATAAAATAAGGAAAAAAATTCCTGTTTCTTTTTTCAGACTTGAGCAGCCAAACAGAGAAAGAGAAATGTTATATGCATGTGTCTTTCTCAGATCAGACAAGAACGCAAACAAATGAAGCATGATAGATAGTGGTTGTTTCCTTTTCACAGTCGTAGATTTTATATATATATAATATATATATTATTATATATATATATGTATATATATATATAAATATATATATATATATATATATATATATAATAATATTTAATATTATAATATATATTAATATACATATTATTATAATATATTATATTCTTTATAATATATAGCATATATATATATATATATATGTATATATATATAATATATACTATGTATATATATATTATATCTATATATAATATTATAAATATTCTATTTATATTATTATGTATATATTATTATATATATTATATATATTATCTATATAGTATAAATATCATATATATATGTATATATAATACATTATATATATTATATACATATTATATAATATATATTATTATAATATATATTTATTTTTCCATATATATATTATGTTATAATATATATATATATCATATATATATATATATATATATATTATATAGTCTATTATATATATAGAGCGAGAGAGAGAGAGAGAGAGAGAGAGAGAGAGAGAGAGAGAGATAACTTGTTTTCCATTGAATCAAACTGAGAAAGACAGACAGACAGAAGGAATGTGTGTCTCACAGACAAGAACGCAAGCCAACAACGAGAGAGGAGAGAGAGAGAGAGAGAGAGAGAGAGAGAGAGAGAGAGAGAGAATGCATGTGTCCCTTAGAGACAATTTGTCCTCTGGAACTCAAACTGAGAGAGAGAGAGAGAGAGAGTGCATGTATTCCTTACAAGCAAACATCGAGTAAAAAAGATAGATTATGTTTCCTCTGGAAACATGCTTCCTTGGAAAGTCAAACTAAGAGAAACAGAGAGAGAGAGAGAGAGAGAGAGAGAGAGAGAGAGAGAGAGAATGCATGTTCCTCTCTCTCCCTTTTCCACTGTGGCCACCTGGCTCCGCAGAACCAAAACAGCGATCTGTTTTGTACATACCAAACTCTCGAAATCAACTTCCAGTCGAAAACGTGCAGGTCTGTTCTAGTTGTAAACAAAGGAAGCTTTTTCTTCTTTTTTTCCACCTCTCTCTCTCTCTCTCTCTCTCTCTCTCTCTCTCTCTCTCCGCATTGGCACTGATCCACTGGTCTTGTTTCATTGACCACAATGAGCGTTTTTTTTCTGTTTTGCTTGCACGTGCCAAGTCGCGTGTAAAGTTTGGTACACTCTTTGGGAATACCAAAATATTAGTAACATTCAGTCCTTGAAATTTAAATTTCATCTTTTATCTTTTATGGACATATTCATGACTGCTCTTGTTATGTTGCTATATTATTGGCCATACTTTATTCTCATTCTTCTCAAAGTTTCAATCTTGAATAGCTTAGGCAACTTTAAATAACAGAGATTCAAAATTGAAATCCAGTAGGACTTTGCCTGGAAACAAAAGCCACACAGCCTCACCTATATCACCGTAGCTCCTTTCCCCAAAAGAGAGAGAGAGAGAGAGAGAGAGAGAGAGAGAGAGAGAGAGAGAGAGAGAGAGAGAGTTACAGGTCACATGAAACTTTTGAATGAAATGCTTTCAATTTTTGTATTATATATCTAAAGTTAAATTCCACTCTGTGTTATATACCTTCTACTAATTAATTCATTTATTCATATTTTGTTCGCCTACAAAAAATTTTAATAATTAGAACGCAGGTGGACTTTGAACCCGCCCCACATGCATTTGCTAATAATGAGGCTTTATGAAGCATTATTTTAAGTATGTGTTCCATCTGTTATACGGTTATATTATCAGCATTCTTCGCTTTCAATAGAGGATATTTTTAGTCTCGCTAAGGACATTCAGGTACCTTTGTTATTTGCTTATGTAAGCAAACGGAAGCGATAATCTTTTACCTATTATAGTCAAGGCTTACTTTTTGTTAAGTAGCGTTGAAATAGCAATAAAGGCCTTAATACTCTGGCACAACGCATAAAACAGTATTATATTCGCGTGAGTTATTATCAACATCCTGTTTTGATGCACCAAACTTTAATTCAGAATTGCACCTAGATAAAATCGTTTAATATTTATATGATTTTCTTGCAATACAACAAATGAACTAAATATTTACACACTAAAGGGTAAGAAAACATTAAACCCAGAGAATTAACAAACACACAACTGTCACTTGAAACTAAGACACATTTTAACAAGTTGTTGGTGCAAGGGTGAAGTAAAAACTACAATAAACAAAACATTTGCACACTAAAGGGGAGGGCGGGGGGAGAATATATAAAACCACGAGAATTAGCAAACGCACGATCAGTAATTAAAACGAACAAACATTTTAACAACCAGTTGGTGCAAGAGTGAAGGCAAAAGGGAAAAGCTAAAAAGGGAATGAAACACAATAACTCTATAAAATCACACTATCTCAAACGGCAAGAGCGTACGTACAACCCAGGTGTTTATGTAAATGGTCATCGAATGGTAATTCCCGGCTAGGAGCCTTTGCTGTGTCAGAATATGCAAACATCCTGGGAATTATTAGACACTGCTTTTAGGAGAAGGTTTAAACGCGATGCGCAAGGAAGTGGGGACGTTGCGAATTTATTAAAGGTGGTTTATATATATATATTATATATATATATATATCTATATATATGATATATATATATATATATATATATATATATATATATATATATATAAATAAATATATATATATATATATATATATATTATATATGATATATATATATATAGTATATTTTTATACATATATATATATATATATTATATATCAATATATATATTATATCATATTATCATTAATTAATATATATATATATATGATATATATATATTTAATAATATAAATAAATATATATATTTATTAATATTCTGTGGTGTGCATGTGAGTGTGTGCTGATACAACACAATATCTTTATAGTACCCTAGATAATACAGTAATTAATCTAAAAATCTAATATAAAACTTGCATAATGCACTAAGACAAAGCGTAAATGTCTTTATAGTTTTGTCATATTACTGCCAATTGTAAATTATACCGCTATTTAACAACTGTCACCTGCAAGCAACAACAACAACCAATACATTAGCAATAATTTTCTTCTTGCATGTCATGCTATTACTATTACCCTTACGTAATAATAATTTTTCGCTATTAGTAGTATTAACAAAAAAAGATATTGTAACAGCGTTTTTAAATATATCACTTTTTTCTATAATAAGCGGCAACTAAAATGGAAGACAAAGAGATTAGTTGTTAAATGTTGAGAAGACGAAGAAGAATTGGAGGAGGAGGAGGAGGAGGTACTCAAGATTATAATATTAAAGCTTAAAAAAATAAGTACAAAGAAGATAAAAAAACAAAAAAAAAGGAGAAAAGTTACGAACCAGACATAACTATACCATCGCGAATTCCTTTGCATCATGCGAAAACCAGACTGAGAGAGAAGAGAGAGACGAGGCGAGAGAGAGAGAGGCATGGAAACCATTCGTTATCATAATGAAAAGCATTCTTTTTCAGAGGAAATCCTGGAAGAAACCAGACTGAGAGAGAGAGAGAGAGAGAGAGAGAGAGAGAGAGAGAGAGAGAGAGAGAGAGCATGGAAACTCATTCATTATCCAGAATGAGAAAGCAATTCTTTTCAGAGGAGAAGTCTGGAAGAAACAAGAAAAGCTTTTGACAGGCGTTTGCCCGTTAATCAATGTCCCTGAAAGGTGTGGATATTGGTGGCTCGTTACAGCTTTAGTCGTAATCACTAGGCGGCGAGGTGTTAAGGCGAAGAGCTAATCTCGATTTTATGCCTTTTCGATGTCATATTTTATGACAAACGCCAAAATTGTTGGGTGGTGGTCGACCCTGGGGCATATGCAAAACTGGAAATGGATCTGCCGCGTTCTTTTATCTCTTAGTGTTAGTGCTTTTTTCTTAAGCTTTTTCCGTGGTTTTAATTAGCACATTCTCTCTCTCTCTCTCTCTCTCTATTTTAAAATACTAGCTATATTTCGTTATATATGGATTATCTTTAACATTTATACATGTATGCATGTATATAATATATATATGTGTGTGTGTGTGTGTGTATGTATATATACAAATTTATGTGCTGAAATTTTAATCCCTATCTATAAAGATTTTAATTAGTAGCGTTCTGACTCTCTCTCTCTCTCTCTCTCTCTCTCTCTCTCTCTCTCTCTCTCTCTCTCTCTCTCGTAAAATGCCAATGAACATGTTCTATTCAGTCATATATGAATGATCTACAGCATCGATCTTCCACTTTAACTTGACCGAATGCCAAGATGTTTCCGTTACTCGTTGCAAAGCAGTATAGATATAAATAAAATTCCAATGCTGAAAAATTATGGAAACTATACTGATGCAAAATCCTTGTAGGTATAATGAAGCCGACTTTAATTATTCACCTATAGATTATAGTTTCAGTATTGTTTAATTTCTATCTAGTGACTTTCTATATCGCCTTTGCATAAGTAACTACGCCTGTCTGCGTGATTCCTCTAATCCCCGTGAACTTTGTTCCCATATTCGATCTTTTATTGTAGCTCATTCGATAATCTAAATGATGAATATTATTCGATAGTTTAAAAATCGAAAATCATATAATTCAACTGTCGAAAATCTTTCGATTATTTAATTGTCGAAAATTCTTAGATAATTCAATTGTCGGAAATTCTTCGATGATCTTATTATCAAAAGTCCTTCGGTATTTTAATTGTCGAAAATTCTTCGTCGCAACAAAAATAAAAGATATGAGAGGGAAATCTACCTCGAACAAAATAGGTTCCCATTAACTAATCGGTATTAAAACGTAGACGAAAAATGGAAACAAGGAAGGCGTGAATGTGAAGTGAAGGATAATAAGGATTAAGGGGTTAATTATGAAGGTAATAAGACACATTCAGTACCAGATGTTGCGGAAAATTGAGATACTGTTAATTATGGATGCTGAGAAGAGTAATTACCAATTACATCAACGAATAATCGTCAATTATGAAGCAGGAGGAGCGAAATCCCCTCGAGCATTATGGCAAAAATATTTGAGAAAAAATATTTTTAAAAAGTAAAAAAAAAAAAGTAATTATATCATAAAACCGTGAAATGAAAACGTTGGCGAGGCGTAAGCCAAATCTTTCGGCGTCATCGTAAAAGAATATTTGAGAAAAAACATTTTAAAAGACAAAATTAGTACCTAAATGTTATCATCGTCCGATGAAAAAGTTGACGATGCGTAAGCATATTGGCCTTGGCTTTCTAGTAAATATGTGTTAGGAATAATATTTCCACAGCAAAAAAAAAAAAAAAAAAATCCAAAGTAGAAGAAAGAAAAATAGAAACCATCGCGAGATGAAAACGCTGGCGAAGCGTAAATGGAATCTCATGAATTATAGAGAAAGCAATTATACTTGACAGGCGAGAGAGAAAGACGAGGAGGAGGATGAACACACAAAGCAAATCAACAGAAGAACAAAAGTGAAAGAGAGGTAATGAGAGATGTCATGAGATCAAAGAGGGACGATGTAAATAGAGTAAATATTATCTAGGAGGAAGAGAGCATCCATGAACACCATGGTTGCAGACAGTGTTCTTGAGAATGCCACCCGTTTGTTGGCCATGAAAGATTATACAGTTTTCATTCTTACTTCTGTTTCTAAGAACACTTTGCAATTTACTTGAATTTATTTACCATCACAACTTCACGTTTTTAAGAATAGTTCTCATGTAGTAATAATTGCTTAATGTGTTAGCCATTGAAAGTAAATAAATTCAGAATTTTAACTTTACCCCACTGGAATATTTACGCTTTGTAGACAATTAAGAAGGATATATTTAGGACTGTAGCTTCCTTCACTCCTCGAGAAATAGAATAGTATATTTTTTATGTGATTATATCCGCTGATGATGATACATCCCAAATGTAAACAATAAAAACGCAGTATACAGTTACGTTAGACTTAATTCTAATTTTTATTTTTATAAATAATTTTTTCATGTTCACTTTATTTAGCATTATTCTATATTATTTGGATGCTAAAGAAAACAGTCATATAAAAAACATGTTTTCGTGTTTAGGGTGAGTGTTTACGCACCCAAGAGCCGGCCGGAGAAATGTTGGTCATTCACTGAACTTGTTTTCTTAGATCTAACGGTCTCCCTTGCCATAAGTATAATTGGATCTTGTGTACTGGTCTCCTCATTATGAGAGTCAGTAAAGCAAAAAGAAGAAGAAACAAAAAGGCAAATAAAATAGAAAATAAAAAAGCTTCCTAACGAGTATAGGAAAAAGGTAGTCACACCCATACCGAAAAAAATAATAAAAAAAAATAAAGCGTAACCGGTTATAACTACAGCAAGCAGCCTGTGTATACCTTGCTCATCATGACAGTGTTACCAATGCTCTCATCATCGGAGGCACAAACGTGTGCCCTTGGCAGCCCTGAAGGACGCCTTTAAGTCAACAACATATTGACCTCAAAACCTCTTATACAAGGGTCTTCCAGCGACAAGGAGCTCAACTTCCTTCCAGAACGGGTCTTTTCCATGAAAAACTTCTGGGCCGCTGAGGTCATCGATCAGTGCATTAATGGTTGCAGAAGCTGGAAGACCCATTGATGCCCAATTAAATGACCGTGGTTGCAAATTTCATTGTGTCACTGCAGCAGAGTGGAAACCACAAGAAGGGGTTTTTGCCACTGATAGGTTTTCATTCAGAGTTTGGGAAATAAGATTTTCAACAACCGTCGAACCGCAACCTAAAAGTTTCTTCGTAATTGGAACCTAGAGAATGACCTGGAAGGAGGGTATGTACGTACTTCACAAAAAGATTGAAAAACCAAGCTCCTTATATTTCTTGTTCGATTTCTGACCAGTTGAGGTTGGCAGAATAACAAAGGTATTCTGAAAATTTGCGAGAGCCTTCAAAATGATTTTCTGAAATGAAAACTGAACAGGAAAACGGACCTTACCTGGCTTGTTAACTTTAACAAATATAAATAATTGAACGTCTCTTCGTAAGTGACGTCAGAATGACTTTACCTCTACTTCTATACCTACCACTGCAACTACTACTCCAAGACTGCAGAGGGAACTTTGAAGTGATAGTAAACTAAACGTGTCTGTAAAAATACTTTAACCTACTGTAGTCTAAGGGACTCTTCAGTACTAAATACGTCTTCCATCTGCTTTTCCCTCTAGGCACTCGATAACTATTAGCTCATAGGCCCTGGACTTCCATCCAGATAATTATAAATCAAATCAACTACTAACAATTACGACGTAAGTCTCCTTTCATGTATAACTAAGAGAAAAGTCACAATGATTACAGCGGGACAATGAAGCCTGCACGAGTTGGATCACGTTGATTATAGGTTGCGTGACAGCGCAGCTAATGCCATTAAGAAATTATGAAGGAGCTTTTCCCTCTCTCTCTCTTTAGGATAAGAATAACTGACCCAGATATAAGAAAGCCCCATAGGACTTACTGGATATCAATGTATGTATGTATGTATGTATGTATATATATATGATACGTACATACATGTATACACACAATATATATATAAATATAATATATATTAATTTTTTTGCATTTATATATATGTTATATATGTTAAAATATATATGTGTATATATATATATATATATATATATATATATATATATATATATATATTATATTATATATCATGCACACGACACTTATCCAAACACTGACACTTAAATTGAATTAAACCGGACTTTTGAAATCACAGAAACGTTTTGCCATTTACTAAAGTGCTGAGAGATTTAAACATACTTATCCAATAATAGATTCTTCCTATCACTAAGATTTTTAGGTCAAACCATTTTCTCTGATACTTTGTAGAGAAAATAAAGTCAGTTAATAGATAGATGGAGATATAAAAAAATCTATTTAAGCAAAATTCCAATTCAAAATATTTAATTGAATTTAATAGTTTAATTATTATCTACGAAAAAAATTGATTTCAGAAGGCAAAAACCATAAACAGAATCGTTAACATACTTATATGGAAAAAAATGATAATAAGTGAGAAAACAGGACATTATAGCAAAACCAGCACTAGCAAGATAGAAAAATAATATTTGTAGTAAAATTCTAATTGTAGTAAAATTCTAAGTCAACAGATGTCATTTTATTTTATAGTTGAATTATTAGCTAAAAAATTATTGTTTTCAGATGGTAGAAATCATAAACAGTTTGGTCATCAAAATCGTTAATAGAATCGTCACCATATCAATATGGAAGACACATTAGTAATAATGATAACACATAACAGAACGAAATGAGCAGTAAGTCGCAGCGAATCACAGCAAGTCAGAGCATATAGCGTAACGCAGTACTACGCAGCTTAAAAAGTTAAAAAGTGCTCATCGGAAATCCAAGTTCCCTTTGTAATTCCATCGGAGCCACTTTTTTTTTATTTGATCCTTCGATCCTTGAATTCCCCGTGTCATTGATGAAGAAAAAACGCGCTCTGGGAAAAATGTTATGGCGTCCTATCACCCTTTGACAATCTGGGCTGGAGTTACGTAATCTGGAGTTATGCAGACTTGGGTTCTATAGAATGGAAGCCTATGACGTAAAATGGACTCGCATGGGGATATTTACTTTTCAGTTATACATATAAAAAGGCTCAGCAAGCATCCTTGATGACATTTATTTCAATTCATCATAAATTCCTATCAAATTGAATAAAAAGATATATCTCGATTCAAACCAGCCTCGACAAACGAAAGAAGTATATATGTTTTATGGCAAGGTTACGTACTTTCATTCCGTGCTTATATTTATTTCAAATCATCTAAAATTCCTATTAAATTGAAAAAAAGGGATATATCGGTTTAAATCAGCCTCGACAAACGAAAGATCTATTAAAACAAAAGAAATGTCTTCTCTTAATCCATTTGATTTCACTTTTTAAACAATTCATTTAACCATATATTT
>NC_061089.1:52376745-52389245 GCF_015104395.2 Macrobrachium nipponense
TATATATATTAGAGAGAGAGAGAGAGAGAGGAGAGAGAGAGACGAGAGAGAGAGAGAGAGAGAGAATTTCAAAAGTTTTCGAACTTATTAACGTAAGTTGTGATGACAAGGCGACGATATCCCAGAAAAAGATGAATCTGCCATACACATCTTTTTCTTCTTCTTTTCCGTTCAACTTCAGGTCTCGCAAATCCATCACGGAAATTTCCGCGTCATGGTACGTCCACGATTAATCTCGCGAGTAAATGTCGACTCACGTTCGTCGGAATATCCGCGTGAGGAAGATGGATTTCTTTACACTTTTGCTGAAAAGTTGATTGGGGCTCAAAGATGACTTCTCGTTTCTTCGCGAGGGATCGCTTCGGGCCTCCTGAATAGCCCCAGGTCCCACTTTGGTCACTTTGGTGATGTAAACTCAGTTACTGGTTAAAAAGCAAATGGTTAGCTTTACTTTATAGCACTCTTCATTCAGTAGCGGCTTTGAAATGGGATGCTTACGTCATTGGTAAGTCTCGTCGTTCACTCTTTCTTTTCGGTGTCCTTTCCGTTTAATATGCTGAAACATATTCCTCCTTTTTTTAAAAGTGATGAATTTCTTTGAACTGTCTAGTAACAAGCATAAGATTATATCTTCGGTTTTCTGAGGGTAAGAGGATATACTGCAATCAGAAATGATGTGGAGTACGGTGGCCGTTAATAAGCCTTTTCATCTGCGCTAAGATTGCTGGTCATGGTACTGATAAATACTTGAAATTGCCATATATGTATTGCAGCACGTTGATCCTATTGGAGAATATGCAAATGCGTGATTTTTATGTAGTTATGCTAACATTAAATTCAACATAAAACACATAAAAAAGGCATATAGCGCACTTCTCAAAAGGGAGGTTAAAATAGTCTTGCCAATAAACAAATCTGCACTGTACCGCATGTATCTCAAATTACAGTCTATACACAATAACTGAAGCTTTTATCTTACTTATTATTGGTGACGTATTCAACTTACACCTTCTAGTGGGTAGAATGCACCATCAGATTCCACATATCACGATTAAGCAATGAAATCCAGTGAGGATATTTACCGTATAAAAGGAGCTAAGAACTCAGAATAGCAGAATATTTCTGAAATTCTCCTAAATGTTGGGGAGTCAAGGAATCCTTGACGTAGCTAAAGTAATTTTCTAAGATACTACAGCAACACCATTAAATATGAAATATATATATATATATATATATATATATATATATATATATATATATAATATATCCGATATATATATAATAATCTATATACATATATATATCCTTATAAAATAAATATATATATAATATTATATATATATAAAGATACTATATATTATTATATTATATATTATATATATATATATTTATTATATATATATATATATATATATATTATATAATATATATATATATATTATTATGTGGCTAATCTAGGCACGAAGTATAGTAATTCAGTGTATTCCACATAGGAAAATGAAAAAAGGTATTATCTCAGAAAATGCCCACAGTTTCGTCCTCCAATGACCTCTTCTTGGGCGTATTAAGGAAAGAGATAGTTTACGTGCCATGCGGCCAAGAAAGGCCTCTTGGCCGCATGCACTGTTAAACTATATATCTTTCCTTAATACGCTCCAGAAGAGGTCCATTGGAGGACCGAAACTGTTTGGGCATTTTCTGAGATATACCTTTTTCTTTTCCTATGTGAATACAACTGATATATATATATGTGTGTGTGTGTGTGTGTGTGTGTGTGTACTCTATGAGTGATCGTGTGACCGTGAAACTGCGCACAAAGTTATAACCAAGCAAGCACTTAGGAAATAACACAATTTCCGCCAAGAAAGTTAATGTCCTACTCGTATATACCGTGAGAAATGTCATTTTACATGAACCTAAATGGCTTAATTGACACAGAGGACTGGCGTTACAAATCCCATGGTCATCATTACGAAACGATATCGATTGTGTATGATCATCAATAGAAAAAAAGGTAGATATCATAATACATACTTTTTCTCAAGTTTCGTACATTGCACAAGGGTTTGTAAATACCCTCCTACTTTGGAGCTATATATGACTATAAAATGTCTAATTAAACATCTAGAATATGCTGAAAAAGAGGCAAAAGCCCGTGCAATCTTAATGCAAACAATTTTGAAATTGAATAGCCATTTCCAGTAATACGTCGACTGGCAAGGTACTCCAAAGGTATTATTAATGGCTATACACGGCTTCTGGAGATTTGAACTTACATTATTAACCATGTGGGAATTGAGCACTTATAATAAATTCACAATGTCCTGGCTAGCTGTCAATTCCACGATGAATTGAAGGACAATAAACCCTAAACTGACAAGGAATAATGGACGAAGAATGGTCTGAACTTCTTATTAATAATGATTTATTTGAGGAATGGTTTATCATCTCTCGCCTCAGTTATTTAAGCCTCTTGGGAGACTGGTATTTCTTTTAGAGCTGCTGAGTGCCCAGTGACACAAGGATACAATTTTATTATACATACACTATGAATATATACATATATATATATATATATATATTATCTATATATATATATATATATATATATATATATATATACATATATGCATATACATTTAAAATGATTAATTTCGAAGAGAATTATGAAACCTTTATGGCGAATAATTTCGAAGAGAAATATAAAGCTTTTAGGAAATACGATGCAGACGTAGCACAAATGAATAAAAAAATGGGTAACAGAAAAATACCTAGTCTTCCTTAAACACAACAAGCAAACGCACCTAAGATTCCCCGAGCTTATGCAAGAGCGGAGAACCACTCTGACCTATTTTACAAAAAAAAAAAAAAAAAAAAAACGCCTCGAAAAATCTTTCCCATCTTTACTATCTTTTCCATCTCAAGGTCTTCCTCCACTTCATTCTCATGCAGGGAGAGCCAGGCCGCAAGTCCCGAAAACGTCCAGCCGCCAATATGCATAGCTGGAGGTCAGAAGTCCATCCAGCATGCAGGGCAGGGCGCCAAGTCCCCAAAGGGACTGCCTGGACGCACGACCTGATATCTGAAGTCCGGTCAATATGCATCCGAAAAAAGGACCCAAGTCTCAATCCTGATTGTTATCGTTTATCTGGTCTTTTTTTCGTTCTTTTTTCGCCTATCAATATCCTTCAATGCCTTCTACCCTTCTTTCTCTTTCTCTCTCTTTATTTTTTCGTTTTTACTCGACCTCCCCCTCCCTTATCATCATCACACGCCTCTCACTCCTCCACATTCGCGTAACAATAACCTTAAGTTCCTTGACCCTTCTTTCTTTTTCTCGTTTAATTTTGCTGCTTTTATTTACCTTATTTCCCTTCCCTTGCTTCCATGTTATGTCTCTCACTCCTCCACATTCTCCCCCTTTCCTCCTTCTTTTTTTGTGTTTCTCCTCCTAACTATACTCTAACGATTCTTACCTTTATTTCTGCGTCTCCTTTTTTTTTTTTTTTGCTACTTTTACTTGATTTCCCTTTCCCTTACCATCAACATACTTCTCTCCCTCCTCCACATTCTCCTCTTTTTCTCCTTCTTCATTCCCCCACCCCCTTACGTCTCTCTCTCCTCCTCCTCCTCTTCTTTCTTCCTTGACCCACCGACATGCTCCGTGCTACGTCCTGTTAACCCCTGGCGGCTAAAGTTTGCAACCAATCAGCTAATCTGATCAGCCTGATATTTTCAACGAACGGGAAGCTTTTCGGTGGAGGGGCTCGAAGTCGACAGTGAATTTTATGGCTGGCGGTATATATCGGTATATATATATATATATATATATATATACTACATCTATATATATAATATATATATCTATATATATATATATATAGAATATATATATATATATATATAGATATATATAGATCTATATATATATATATATTATATATATATATATATATATATATATGATCTATATATATATATCTATATATATATATATATATATATATCTATAATATATATATATATTATATATATATATATATATATATATATATATATATATATATATATATTAAATATATATATAGATATATATATAGATCTATATATACATACTATATATATATATAATATATATATATATGTATATATATATATATCTATATATATATATATATATATATATATATATATATACATATATATATACACATATACATTTATTTATGTGTGTGTGTTTGCATACGTGTGAATATGAGCATGTGTCTACATCCACACTTTCACATGCGTTCAGATGGATTATACATACAAAAACTGTATAAACTAGAGATCCATCTCTATTCAAAGCCTATCTACTCTCTTCACCATGACCAATATATCATGAAAATTGTGCTGCTGAAAAATGGTCAAAGAAGTTTTATCGCCACTTCTCCTCTTTACGGCATTTTTCAGTGTGCATGTAAACTGTTTTTGTTCTGCTATCACTTTTTCCAGGGGTGGAATTAAGCTGCATTGCCATTTATTTATTTTTTGTTTTTGTTACTACAATTACCTGTAACTTGATTTATATAGTAATATATATGATGATAGAGATATATATATATAGTATATATATATATATATATATATATATATATATTGTATATATATATATATATATATACTACACTACAATACTTTTTCCAGTGAGATACTAATTTACCTTTATAGTTATTTCCATTTATTGTTGACACATTCATCCTGTATCTAGGTTTTACACTTAATCACATACGAACTAAGCAACTCTACTCTACATAAAGTGTATTAATTTTTTTTTAAATGACCCATATTAGTTTTCCTGTCCTTATTTCTCACTTCAAGTGGAATCTTTGAATTATATTTTGATTTTCGCTCTTCATTTACAAAGCAACCTTCGCTCTTGGTATGAAATATAGCTTTGAATGTTTTTCCCAGTAATGGATGCACGCTTGTGTTTTCGAAGTTTTCATTTAATTTTTTTTGTTTGTCATTTACTTTATCGTAAAACTCTGATGTATTACGTCAGTGTTTAAAAGGAATAGTTAATGAATATTACTCTGAGTCCATTTGCAATAATGGGTATCACTTTATATTTTCGTTCGTATATTTTTATCATTTTATTGTGTCATTTGCTTTTTATTTTACAGTTTTTATTTTATGTTAGACCTAACCTTACAGACCTTACATCTTGTTCGGGTTGCCCAGGTCCCTCAGTGTGAGGCACCTCTAATGTCTTCCAGAGAGTTGCTAGTACATCTTACGGTATATTTTGCATCTTCCAATCTTGGATGGTCTGGGATGCAGCTTAGATATTTGTCGAGCTTATTCTTAAACACATCTACGCTCACTCCTGTTATATTCCTCAGATGAGCTGGCAACGCATTGAATAGACGCTGCATGCATTATCGCTGCTGGGGTGCGTAGTGGATTAATGTCCTGTGTGCTTTCCTTATTTTTCCTGGATAGTTATTTTGGGCACTATTAATCTACCTCTGCTTGCTCTTTCTGATATTTTTAGCTCCATGATGTTTTCGGCTATTCCTTCTATCTGTTTCCATGCCTGAATTATCATATAGCGTTCTCTTCTCCTTTCTAGACTATATAATTTTAAGGATTGTAGTCTTTCCCAGTAGTCAAGATCCTTAACTTCTTCTATTCTAGCTGTAAAAGACCTTTGTACACTTTCTATTTGTGCAATATCCTTTTGATAGTGTGGGTACCATATCATATTGCAATATTCAAGTGGACTACGAACATATGTTTTATAAAGCATAATCATGTGTTCAGCTTTTCTTGTTTTGAAGTGCCGTAACAACATTCCCATTTTTGCTTTACATTTTCCCAATAGAATTGCTATTTGATCATTGCATAACATGTTCCTATTCATCATCACACAAAGGTCTTTAACTGCTTTATTTGGATTGACTCATTATTAGGTCCCCTATATGCATGTAGCTTTCCTTCTCTGTCTCCATAATTTATAGATTCAAATGATCAGAGTTAAATACCATCCTATTTACCCTTCTATGGCCCAATTCATATACTTTGTTTAAGGTTTCTTTTTTGTAGTGCGTTCCTATCTTTCATCACAAGTAATTTCTCTACTTATTCTTGTGTCATCGGCGAAACTACTCACTATCGAGTCCTTAACATTACTGTCTATGTCTGCAATCATAATAACAAACAGTAATGCAGCTAACACCGTACCTTGTGGCACACCGGATATTACCTTAGCTTCATCCGATTTCTCATCGTTTGCAATAACTATCTGTTTTCTGTTGTGTAAAAATTCTTTAACCATCTTCCTACTTTATCCACTATATTATGTTTTCTAATTTTCTTCGCTAATATATTATGGTCTACCTTGTCAAAAGCTTTTGCAAAGTCTAGATAAACCACATCTGTTTCATTTCCGCTTTTCATATTTTTGTATATGTTCTCACGGTGGACTAACAGTTGGGTTTGTGTACTTTTTCCAGGTACGAAACCATGTTGTCCTATATTAAAAAAATTATTTTTTGTTAAATGTTTCATAATATTTTTCTTTGTTACCCTTTCATACACTTTCATAATATGTGATGTTAGACTCACAGGCCTATAATTACTTGCCTCTAGTCTTGATCCAATTTTGAAAGTAGGGGTAATATATGCTAATTTGTGCTCATCATAAATCTTGCCTGTATCTACACTTTGTCTTAATAATATTGCAAGTGGCTTTGCGGTAGAACGAACTACTTTCTTTAACAAAATAGCAGGGACACCATCAGGCCCTGCTGCAGCTCCATTCTTAATTTCATTAATAGCCTGCACAATATCAGCTTCATTAATATCTATGTCTGCTAAATATTCACCATTTTCATCCCTTACTTCTATATCATTATCTTCAGTATTAATTCTAGGGGTGAATTCTCTCTTATATCGTTCTGCCAATATGTTGCATATTTCCTTTTTTTCATTTGTTAATCTCCCTTCAATTCTTAGAGGGCCTATTTCTATTCTTCTTTTATTCATGTTTTTTGCATACGAGTATGATAGTTTGGGGTTTCCTTGATATTTACTAGGGTTTTTTCTTCCAAGTCCCATTTTTCATTTTCTTTTGATTGTATAATCTTTTGTTCTGCATTTTCTATCTTACTTTTTAGTTCTATCACTTTCCATGCATTTTTTTCTTTTGCAAGACCTTTTTTCCTCTTTCTGATTGTCTGGAACAAGATCCTTCGGTCTCTTGGTATGCATGACTGATTTTACTTTTCTTCTTTGGTATATATTTATCCACTATTTTCTCTAATATTTTATAAAATATCTCCATATTTACCTTTATATCATCACTTACAAAAATGGTATTTCAATCTTTGTTTAATTCTTCATTTATTTCTGACCATTTTATATTTTTACTGTAGAAGTTGTATTTTCCATATCCTTCCCACTTTTTCATTTCTTGCTTATCTCTGTTTTCACTTGCTTTGGAATGGACTGTTAATTCTATGACATTATGGTCTGAAATGCTGAATTATAAGCTATTATTTCTTTAACATAATTCACCTCGTTCACAAATACTACGTCTAAAGTATTTTCCTTTCTTGTTGGCAGGTGATTTATTTGTTGAATTTTGTATTCTAGTAGCATATCTAATAGCTTTTCGAATTGCCTCTTATCTTCTGCACTACTATTACTCTCTTTTTTAAAGGTATAAATACAACCACAATCTCCTATTCGTTCTTTCCAGTCTACGAAAGGAAAGTTAAAGTCTCCAGATAGGAGAATAGTCCAGTCCTTGTGATTTCTACATATATCATCCAATTTTTCTATTATTATGTCAAACTCTTTAGTATTAGGGGGTCTATATATTACTATGTTCATTAATTTTTCAGATTCAAATTCTACCACTATTAGATCACATTCTGAGTTACTATATTTCTCATATATTTTTCCTTGTTTTTTGTCTTTCCCATATATCGCGGTTCCCACTTGATTCCTATTTTTTCTATCTGATCTATAAGTTTGGAACCCTTTTATTTGATCGTCATTCTCAGTCTCTTGGGAATACCAGGTTTCACTTATATTCATTATATCTCTTTTCTTTTAAATTTGGCTTAGTTCTTCTAAGTACTCTATTTTTCTTTTTGAGTTACTCGTAACTAAACCCTGCGCATTCATCACTATGATGGTTTGCGTGTTTTCTCCTTCATTTAATATGGGTAATAATAAGGATTTTCCCACGACGTCTCTTTCCTGTTCTGGTATGTTTTTTCTTTTCTAAATTTCCAGAAATTCTGACATTAAAAAATCCAACTTTTCCATAATATTTGATCTTCCTTCATCACAATTATTCATTTTGTGTCTGAATCTGCAATTTTCTCTGTATCTGCAATATCCTCTTGCATCGTAAATACAGTATTTATCTCTTGAGCTGTATCTTGGAGCTGATGCTTGGAAATTCTTTGCTGACACACCATATCGCGGTGATGGCTTGCTTTTTTCCTTCACCTCATATTCTTTGTTCCTCTCTTTATTTGTTTCTTTCTTATTTTGGATTTTATTACTTGATTGATTATTTAATTGAGTTTGATTCATGGCTACAGGGTGCATATATTTACAGTTTTTGTCAAACTTACATCCTTTTCCTTCTTTTAGGTTTTTGCATATTTTTGGATGTAGATCTCTGCAATCATCCTCATAGCTGTCTAGGTATGCACATTTACCATAGATTTCATAGTTGTGACATACCTTGGGATGTTTGTAGTAACATCTTTCTCCGAATCTGCAATTCCCTCTTTTCAAAAGGTTGCAGACTTTGTCTTCCTTGTCTATTTTTTCCTCTTTCCCATCAGTGTGCAGATCTGGGTAGAGCCTCTTCGGATTTTTCTTTTGTGTTGTCATGTCGTAATTTATTTCTTCGTATGTATGCTGTTTGATTGCCTCATATGTAGTATCGATGAGTATCTCTGCATCCATACTTTTATCTTGTTCTTTGTTTTCCTTATTTTTTCTGTCATTTCAGTTTTGTTTACTTCTCTTCCGTTTTCCTCTTCTTCTTCTTCCTCTTCCTCTTCTTCTTCATCCTCAACTATTTGTACATTCAGTTTTGATTTAATAACATTGTCTATCCATGATAGACATGTTGAGCAAAATATTCTGGTATCCTTTCTCATATCTTACATTACTTCAGTTCATGAAGGATGCGTCGGAATGTTGCATGCAGAACATTTTCTGATCAGGTTTTGTGGATTAACTATGCTATACCACACCTTACACAGTTTGCATGCTTTTGGCATTCTTTTTCCTATTGCATCAATTAGGATATTCACAATGTTCACCTTATTCATTTTCTTTTTGAAAATGTAAATTTTCTTTATGAGTCTCTTGACCACTTGGATTTTATTTGGAACTTCTTCAATTATTTTCAAGATGTTTTCTGTTGATCTCATAGATGAGAAATGCCAGCTCCCTTCCTGCTACCTCATCGTATTGCGAATCTGCCAAACATGCTAAATTTCGCCATTTCTTACCACAGTTGGAACTTACTGCCATCTTGATCTGATTTACAGTATTTCACTTGATAAACTAACTTACTAGACGCTTTATCCTACTATTTTCACACTAATCTTATCACCACAGTTCACATTAAACGCGTGATATCTGTTGATTAATCAGACTGTGTGCGGTAACGACTCACCAAGCAAAATGAGAGAGAGAGAGAGAGAGAGGAGAGAGAGAGAGAGAGAGATAGAGAGAGGAACTAATCGATATAATGGGATCTGGAACCTCTTACTCAGAGGTGGATAACACAACTTCAATATATTCCTATATTATTTTTTGGGACTGTCTGTCACATATTCTGAGATCTAAACCTTAAACATTTTTGAAACCTGGTATTTAAACTGAATAATGGGTAATTTTCATTTTCTATTTTACCTAATTTTAGTTTCCCTTCTATTCTTATTTTCAATTTTCTTATCTATTATATTTTTATCTAGGCCAGAACACCTAAATATTAAACACCTATCAAGATTTTCCTTTCAATTCCATTCTAAAATTCTGCATGCATCTTTGCCCGCATTACAGCAATAAGATGCAAATAAATTCCAAAGAATTCAGCGCTCAGTATCGTTGCCCCTTGGCCTCCTGCCCTCGAAAAGAACCCCACGTCGTCATTATGCACATACTTCGCCCGGGGCACCGCAGGGGGGGAAAACAGCTGGTTAAAACATTGATTCTCTCTGTACTGAGGAACTAAGCTGGAACGTAGAAGTCTCCCCTTCAACATTTGGTAAGATGAATCACTTAATAGACGCCCTCCGGCAGCGCCTTTGGCAGGACGCGAGTCATACCTGATCTGCGAAGGATCTTACGCGATCGCCATTGGTGCGTTGCTCGACTCTCCTCCGCCCATGGCGGTGACCTGGCGGGAGGGCATTATCCCTAAAGGGTACACGATTATCGGCGGTGCTTGCAACGGCCGAATTATCCATTGGAATGTAGCAAGGGCGCCCTCCACAAGTCTCTGCAGCTTCACGGGTAATGGGATTATTGCTCAAAGCTTCATGAAGACTTCCTTTAGCTGTCACTCTTAATCTGATCTTCATCGCCCGTGAATGCGTTCGGTATTTGACCAAAGGTATTGTGACGTCAGCGCACGGCTTGAAATGAACTCAGGATTTCGAACCTGCGTGTCGCCGGCTTCTATTTCCTATACTTATGTTACGTGAATTAAAACTTAAATGGAAAAACGATTGTTTTCAGGAATAAAACTGCTAATTTTACGTGAAACAAACTTGAAATGGAGCAGAATTTTGTTTCATGAATACAACTAATGAGAGACATTTCTCCAGAATTGTAAACATCAGAAATTCTACTAAAGATGGAACAATTGTAAACATCAGAAATTCTACTAAAGATTGAACAATTGATTTATATTAACCTTGCATACAAACAACGTCAAGTTAATCAGCACAGAAATTATTTGCGAAGACTACGCATAAACACAGTTGAATCACCTTGGGCAACAAAACTCTTTACGAAATCGGAGGCAATGGTGACAGGTGGCAAGGTCATGATAATGAACCCTTCAGACTCGTTGGCCGTCGCAACAATTTCATTTATAGAATAAAAAGACTGTTGAAGATCAAAAATAAAAATCTGGGAATGCTCTGTTCATTAAAACCTTGGAAGTAATTGAAGAATACAGTTGCTAACAGCTCTGGATAAGCCCCAGATTTATAATTTATTTTTTATCTTTAACAGTAATTTCTTAATCTATAAATGGAATTGTTACAACGACCAACGGGTCTATAGGTGATTCAATGTCTACAGTCTTCGCTGATTAACTCAAAAGTTGTTTGGACTCCAGGTTAATATAAACAAATTGTTCAATCTTAGTAATATTTCTATTTTAGCCCTGATGTTTACAATTCTGGAAAAAAATGTCTCTCATTAGTTGTATTCAAAAAACCAAATTTTGCTCCATTTCAGTCTTGTTATGAAATAGTTTGGTTGAAGCTTAAAAGTTCTTGAAGGAAATATGTGTATGTATAATAATATATATATATATATATATATATGGTATGTTATATATATATATATTATTAATAATGTATGTATATTATATATATATATATATTCTATATATGTATATATATACATATATATATAATATATATATATATATAGATATATATATATATATATATAGTACAGTTCATAACTCTTCATACATTCAGAATAAAAGCTACTTTTCCCCCCAAATACAATGAAAAATAGGCTGTGTACATAGCCCCAAAATATTTTAATATTTAGCTACCTCATATCGTGAACTCATATTCAGAGGCAGCATTTGCTCAATGGTAAACAGGAATAAAAGCCAGCTAAATATTCCTAAAATATTTTATCAAGATCATAAAAGTTATATTGTTATAGTGGATGTGGATAAATGGATGATAACTTTTTTTTATTTTATTTTAGTAATAAGTGGTGCGAACACCAACCTAAGGGATTGATAGAAAACGATCCGGCAAAGATACCCTGGGACTATGGTATCAGAACAGATAGGGTAATACGTGCCAATACACCAGACGAGATGTTGATTGACAAAATCAAGAAGAAGGTATCACTCATTGATGACGTAATACCATGGGACACCAGATGAAAAAGAAAGAGAAAAAATTGGTAAGTATCAAGACCTTAAAATAGAAATAAGAAGGATATGGGATATGCCAGTGGAAATTTTATCCATAGCTAATCATAGGAAAACTAGGGACGATCCCAAGATCCTGGAAAGGAATCTGGAAAAACTAGAAGCCGAATTAGCTCCAGTTTGCTACTAGAAACAGCACACATATTAAAAAAAGTGATGGACTCCTAAGGAAGGGCAGCATGGAATCCGGAACCCCACACTATAAAAACCACCCAGTCGAATAGGATGACTGTGATAGATAAAAAAAAAATTATAATAATAATTTTCCATCAAGAGCGAAGCGTAATAG
>NC_061089.1:52399245-52411266 GCF_015104395.2 Macrobrachium nipponense
TTGCTCAACAATTTCGGAACCTGTAGCGTTATGTAGAATACAAAAACGTTAATACCACCAAAAACACCAAATAATAAATTACCCTGTTACTCCAACGTTATTAGTTCAGACCACTGGGTCTGTAGAAAGGAATAGTTCAGGGATAATTGAAAACTAATTAAAAACTCAAGATTACGGTATCAAAACAAAAACAGGAAGGAAATGAAACAAAAAGAATAAAAAACCACAAAGCAAAACTGAATCTAGATGAACGTTATTGGTCTGTATTTTCCCCGTTTTAACTATTATTCGTTTTCCTGAATTCTCCATTTCCAACATTTTCCCATCGCGTAGCTCTCGCTGTCTTTCAGCGTTCTTTCGTGTCGGATCCTGGACAATTTTCCCGCCGAAAACGCCCTTCTAGAACGTCCTGTCTTAACCTAAGAAACTCCAGGCCAAGACCGGAGTCTCTGTCAGACTGAGGGAGGAACCGATAGTAATAAATGCGTCATGATCTCCTTCCGGTGCAGCCCCACCCCCCTCCTCTCTTTCTCTCTTTTAGCACTTCAAATTGTTTAAGAAAACGATGGGTATATACACCGTATTTCTCGTTTGCTTGTCTGCTATGTCTGTCTTCGAAATCACCGTTTTAGTTTTAATGTATTTTAAAATGGAAGAGATTACTTGCCAGATGTCTCTCTCTCTCTCTCTCTCTCTCTCCTCCTCCTCCTCCTCATCCTCAGCGATTAAAGGAAATGGAGAGTTGGTTTCTAAATTATGTTTCTCTTTCTGCTTTCGTTCTCTCTCTTTCTCGCACACCTTTATCGAGTGCAAGTAGCGAGAGTTGACTGGTGAACTGTGCTCTCTCTCTCTCTCTCTCTCTCTCTCGCAGAAGAGGACGAATAAAAGGGCTTTCCTTTCGGCTCCAAATTACAGTAGTGTTATCTTAACAGCGAAGGAAAGCTGTAATTTTGCAAGTAAATTTTTGCAACAATTCCCAACGCGTTTTGTCTATAAATTAAGAAGTCTTTTACTGATGGTATTGCTATTTCTGGTTGTTTATTTTTACTGCTCTCTTTATTATCTCCTTGATTTTCTATGGGCGTTTTCTAGGAATTCCTCGTTCCGTTTCCAGCAAAATTAAATTTTTATTATTTGAGGTTTAGGGGTTCACTAAGGAAATGAAATCATTGTTGTCATGATTCTTATCCTTTGCAATGAAACGTTTGGCAATTGATCCTCACTTTTGAAGTGAATTCCTGCTTTACTCATAATAATTTTTCGACTCCATGTTGCATTTTTAAAGTGGATTTGGATTTTTTTTCTCTGCTAATTCTATTTTTCAGGTGCATTTAAAAAAAACATTTTTGTCAGCTCCTATTCTCAAAATTAATTGTATATTTTCTGACCAAACTTTAATTTTAGAGTGAGGAAGATTTTTTTTAGCCCACTATAATTTCTAGACTAAATTAATGATGAATTGTAATTTTAGACAGTGGCCATTAATTATTATTATTATTATTATTATTATTATTATTAGATATAAGAAAACTAGCCGACTCGTCGAAAGGAAACGGCATAACGGGCAACATGTCTAAACGACACTTTCGCTTACGTATTACGTATCTGTATAGTGATACCTGGCAAGAATTTCTATACAAGACATCAACGAGTCTTTTGTCCCGTTGTGTGGTGGATTTCAAGTTCTTTCATAAGGAGGAAAATCATCGGGATCCACCATACAATCTTCAGCGTACAATACGGAATTGTTTCTAAATTCTCTTAGAAAGGGAGAATGGAGTTCTCAGGTATTGGAAAATGTATGATAGGAAAATAAAGGTTTCGAGTGATTTCCGGCGCTAATGGCACTCGAAACAAAATGTTAAATCTATAAATACATATATACGTATATGTATATTATATATATATATATATATATATATATAATATATATATATGTGTGTGTGTGTGTGTGTGTGTGTGTGTGTGTATTGGTATATGTATATGTATGTACAGATAATAGATAGATGTAGCCCTAGGAGAGGTACGATCGGAGAGATGGTTAATACTGAAAAACAAAACCCCTTATAATCAATATATATATGACAATGAGAGATTGAGTATAAGAGTAAAATGATAGATATTGGATATTGAGAGGGAGAGAGAGAGAGAGAGAGAGAGAGAGAGAGAGAGAGAGAGTACTGAAAAGGATGGTAGATAAGACACCATCATCTGACACAAAGATTCCACTTTCCAGAACTCCGACGTAGGGGAATTCCGGCCTGTACAATCGGAAGGAAAAATATATCCCAAAAATGATATTATGTAGATCCAACGGAAAGAAAAAAAGTCATTACCAGAACTGAGGCCACAACAAATTGGTTTCTTTTCATAGCACGTCGAGCAAAGCTGTGCAAACAAGCTGGAAGTGGAAGGAGAGAGAGAGAGAGAGAGAGAGAGAGAGAGAGAGAGAGAGACAGCGAGCTGGCGTTGTGATTAGATAAAGGAGAATATATATATATATATATATATATATATATATATATATATATATATATATATATATATATATATATATATATATGTGTGTGTGTGTGTGTGTATGAATATATAATGTATATATATGTATGTATATATATATATATATAATATAAATATATATATATATATATTATATATATATATATATATATATATATATATATATTATATATGTATATATATAAGCGCAGCTGGGCATATGGATAGGAAAGCCCGGGATAACTGTTAACAATATAGAGGAACTGTCAACCTTTCATTAGATTGAAAGAGTGCAAATTTCCTGTTTCGGAGAGAGAGAGAGAGAGAGAGAGGGGGGGGGGGGGGCGGTTTATCTGCAGGTGAAAAAGACATAAGGAATAAAGGGTACAAAAATGGGTAATCTGACGCTGTTGAATAAACAATGAGAGAGAGAGATGCAGAGAGGAAGAGAGAGAGAGGAGAGAATAGAGAGAGAGAGAGAGAGAGAGAGAGAGAGAGAGAGAATGAATGGTAGCACCATTTACTAAACCCTAAAAGATCTTTGCAATCCCCAACCAGTGTAAATAGTTTCAAAGCTTGCGTAACTAAAATCAGCACCATACTTCTCTAGTATAAAAGTGCCAATACCCTTAATTCGTGGATACATTATACCTAATAAAATCATTGAAAATGAAGAAAGAAAACTAAAGATTTAAAATTGCACAAAATGAAATGTAACTTCTTCATGCAAAATTATGAAGGATAATGAAGGATAAAATATATTCTTCCATGAATGTGGTTAGTGTGTTCATTCCTATTGATACAATCTTGATTTTGAATGACTTTTTTCAATACCCAGATCTGCTATCTGGTTAACTGAGGGTGAGCTTCAAGTTGCTCTAGAAAGATACTTGACTGTTTGACGATTATAGGTGGCATTTTTGGATGAGTATGAACGTTAAACATCGCTCCCGAGATCTGCTTGACTGTATATTGGCTACATGTATTGCTCTAAAGAATTTCTTGGTTTCTTGTGACGCTTTGGTAATAGTCTGAAAAGCTGCTGGAGTGAATGTGAACTATAGATATCCTTCTGATAAACTTTACACTATATATAAAGTTGATGATTGTTTTTGATAATTGTTTGGTTGTTTGCACGAACAAGAATTGACTTCGAGAGCCGCTTGGCTTTTGGTAAATCTTAGGTTCTGTTATTGAGAACAACTGGGCCTCCCCTTGGAAACAGCTTGACAGAAGCGCACTTCGGGCATGGCCTCCAGAATGTGTCCATTGCCCTCTGAGTGCTTAACGACCAACATTGGTTCTAGATTTTGTTTTTGAGAATTGCAGAACGAAAGTGGGCTTTATATACTTAACAATGTCCTGAAAATTAGAATAATGTGTATAAAGTGGTTCTTTTTTATTTATTTATTTTTCAGTGGATAGGAGGGTAGGTAGGAAGAACCACATTCGTTTTCATATATTAACTGCCATAGAACAATTCATCATAGATCGTAATTAAAGGATAAATAAATAGATAAATGAATAAAGGAGAATATGACACTGCACCTCTTACTTCCTGGTACTCTAATACTGAAAGCTGGATCATTTGTGTACTTTTAACAGCTATCACCACCCTTACTCGAACGATCAAGTCGATTCGAGGGGGGAAGGGGGCGCAGACCGCGCTCTTTTAAGCCCTCGACTCTTACGTAAATGAGAGTGAACAATCTTGTACTTGAAAATTTACATTTATTCCGGCGGACTTAACGCTATTATTGCGTAACCAGCAATTCCTGGGTACTCCGGGAACTGATAGTTATTACAAGAAATAAAAGCACTTTAAAGTATATCATAAGGAAGAACTGACAACATTTGCTACGACCAGGAAGCTGTGCGAAAGTAAAGGTGACGGTCTTTAGAACGTCGTGACTTGAAAAGGAGATGACTGCGAAAGAAGACTCTTTAATGCGATTAAAGACGAAACGAAAATGAAGACTTACAATCGGTTATTTTCAAAACGAGGTAAACGTGAGAGAACAGTTAGGAAAGGGTATTATACCGCTGCAGGATTCTATTACCCACAAAAGGTGTTACAAAGGTAGAACAATAATGAAGATGAGTAGCAAAATTCTAAATGAAATAAACAGGCTTTAAACTCTCTCTCTCTCTTTATACACACACACACACATACACACACACACACACACACACACACATATATATATATATATATATATATATATATATATATATATATATATATATATATATATATATGTGTGTGTGTGTGTGTGTTGTGTGTGTGTGTGTATACATATGTATATACGAATAAACATTTCTATAATTGTTTATATTGATAAGCCTTTGGAGTTTTTAGGATTCCGTATCATCTATATACTGAATTGGTTTGCTGTTTAACAACCCCATCACACGCAAGCCGGCGCACACACATACATATATAAACACACGCATATATATCATATATATATATATATATATATATATATATATATATATATATATATATATATGTATGTGTGTGCGTGTGCGCAAATGGGTGTTAAATCAGCAAACCATTTCAGTACTATATATGATATGGAATCATAAAAACTGCATAGACGTTTCATTTTAAGATATGATGGAAGTGGAAAGGTTTATTCGTACGTATACTTATTTTTATGCAATAAAATTAATAGAGAGAGAACGTTGGTGAGTCTGGAGAGAGAGAGAGAGAGAGAGAGAGAGAGAGAGAGAGAGAGAGAGAGAGAGAGAGAGATTTTGGCCTTTATTGCAATACTGCAGCAAACGTCCCCACATTCAAAATAGAGCATGCAAAGCCCCTTCGATGGATATTTTGAGTATCGCATAAAACAATCACAGACACAAACTTATGAAAACACTCTTCACTCCCTTCCTAGAGAGACAGGCCTTCCGAGCAGCGCCTAGACCCGTCTACAGGGGCAGTCGGAATACCCAATTCAACGATTGCATGTCCACTGCTCTGTTAATTTCGATGAGTTACCTCTCGCCAGACCCTTATCAGCTGAGAACATCTACGGCAGGAGAAACATAGCATTGTCTCTCGTTCCTTAAAAATGAAGGAGGAATGCATTACGCCGAAATGAGGTACGCGAGGGAGATAATGACGTCTAAATTAAATGCTTAGAAAGAGGGTTCGCTTCCTGTCACAGAGTCTGGCACTTTACTGATTTAGTGCCACGTGCTCTGGTTTTTTTTTAATGTAAGGGAGCACTCTGCTAATTTGGTGGACTTTCCTTGGCAGCGTATGTTTTTTCTCAGAAAGGTAATTTTATTTTTGGATACCAATTAGATTTAAAGATAACTGGCTTTCAGCATGAATACATTAATGTTGAATATGATATGCTTATGAGAGTCTTCGGTTTATTTCCAATAATTTCCTTGCTGTACGGAACATATGCTCTATCTGTATAACGATATAGCATGAAACAGGCACGTTCAAAGCATTCACTATATTAACGTGTAAATATATGTATGTGTGTATGTATGTATATATATATGCATTACATACATAAATATAATACATACACACACAATACTTACACACACACACACACACACACACACACACACATATATATATATATATATATATATATATATATATATATATATACATATATAATATTTATATATTGATATTGTTATTGATATATATAACGAAACTCATAAGCAAATACCAAAATGCACTTATAAATACTCCATGCTTTTACAGTTACGCACACACTGATAAACAGGTAAGTACACACATACACATAAAGAAACACACACAGACTCACGCACACACATATCCATAATTCACCGAATAATGATAAACAGCGAAGCCTTGGCGTTAAAATGATTAAATGTGGGAAGCGTATTTCCCTCGAAATAATTCACTCGTGATGTTTTCCAGTTGGTGAATAATCTATAATGCTTTTCTAATACCCAGGGCTTACGAAGCATTTTGTCCGAAGAGATATTTTCATCTGAATTCGAAAAATATACTTTTTTTTGTGTCTATCTTGTGATGAGCATATTTCAAATTATTTTCACGCCGAATTTTAGAAGTACTTTTGAGCTTTTCTTTTCATTTTATTATAAAAATCTAATAACCATTTATATAAAATTTTATTCTTATGAAAATAGAAATACTTAATTCTTTAGCTCTTGATGTAACAAATTATTTTTTGGTCTTGGTTGGTTCACAACAAGGTGGCCTTTTGCCAGTGAGGGTCTTTGGTCAAAAGGTTTGGTGTGGTATTAAGGGAAATAGTTCTTGGTGTGGCTCTCTGAACGCGGATCCAACCAACTGATAAATATCAACATTTTGTTTTAATATTACTGTCGTTGAAAATGTTTGAATTTGATATTTTCATAAAATTTTAAGGATTTTTTCGTTTTTGTATTTCTTGTTCCTTCAATTCTCAAAATAAAATTACTGAATAATGTAAAGATTGCGAAGTTTGCTGTGTACGATTTTATGAACAAATACCAAGATGTTCTTCTGTCTCAATTTCATTCTAAGTTTTTACTACTATATCTAAATCTTAAATGACACTTTTTTAAAATTTTATTTTGAGGATGTTTTATCACATATTTTCAGAGATATTAAAAATATGATTCCATACTCAACTTTTTTTGTGATAATCATCATATCACCAACTCTTAAATATTTCATTCTTGCAACTGACTGGGATCTGCGTTTTATAAATATTTCAGTAGCTCTTCATAATTAAACGTCATCAGCATATAGTTGTCAAGCAGGTGAGCCTCACTCTAGTTTGTAAGTAAACAACATATCGCTTTATAATGTGAGTGTACGAAGAGTTCATCATCATCATCATTTTTAGGGTCATTATACTTGCCTGACAGTATTATAAAATTTCGTGTTGTCATCTTTGCAACTGTAATTATTACTGTTATTATTAGTGTTGTGTTGCTATAATAATAATAATAATAATAATAATAATAATAATAATAATAATAATAATGACGACGATGATGATGATGATAATAATAATAACAAAAATAACAACAATAATGATAATAGAATTATTATTAGTAAAGACAATGAATGCATTTATTATTAAAATCAAAAGACAATTATTTTGAATTTCATTATATTCACAAACAACACTTGGTTGTCATGAGGTTCATAAGATTAATATAAAAATCACAAAGAAGTTCTTTGCCCAAACATGAAATATTTTCATTTTCATATATACCATCAGCGTTACCATCATCCTGAAGTAGGGGTTAAATTTGTTTCTACTTTTATTTGTTTCCTTTATTTATTAGGTACGCCTTGACTTTTGTTCGTCAGAGTTGCTACTTGTTTGTTACTGCAAAATTTCGTCGTATAAACGTCATATAGAACTACAGCTAACGACACAATTGAAACGAAACTGCTAACTTGTATCTCGTAACAAAGAGGTTTCAATCCCTCAGAGAATGCTTAGGTAGTACCACTGAAATCTGTCCCTCGCATGACATGCTCCCAGAACAGCAGTCAGTCTTGAGACCGACCAATACAATCGTTGTAATAAAGCAAATGATTACTTTTGATAATCTTTCAGAACCTGATGCTATTTGTTTTCCTATATGTAAACTATCAAAACAGATATCGAACTTTGAGTAGACACTAATATATTCGTTTTGATAAGACGGCTGATAGCTATACATTTCTTGCGATCATTGTTTGCATTTTCTTCATAATTTAGTTGCTTACTCCGTCCTCGGCAACAAGTAGATGCAGTAAGATATATCCTATGCCAAAAAAATAATAATGATAATAACGATAAGATCTTCATCCTTAAGGATTTTATATATATTTTCCAATATTATCTACGTAACTTTTTTCGGAGATCTTCATAATTTAGTTTACTTTCCCGTCCTCACCAATACAGTAAGGTATATATAAATCTACTATCCAGAACTGCATCATAAAGTATTTTCTACATATATTCCCATCTTACCTACGTAACTTTTCTGGAGACCTCAGCAACAGGTGGACAGTACTGTGATACCCGTTTCTCCATCCTCATCCCACCAATTCCTCAGTCACGACTTACGCGGCACGAAGACACCTCTAGAGAGGAAATAAACTGTATATTCTCGTTGAAATATAAGTAGAAGATAGCAAAGGTTATTATATATTTTTTCTCCTGCGTGACCTCGACCTCTTTTTAACCTTTGGCCTCCAAGAAATATTTTCTAGCTTTGACAGAAATAGAATAAGTTTTTCTTTATTACTTATTCTTTACTTTCTTTATTCTTTGATGCCGTGGGAGAAAAAGTAGAAGTATCCTAAGAGGAGCTTTAATTTTCTCCGGTAAGGAGACAAATTAAAGTTTCTGAAATGTTTTAAAATGTTTTTGTTCGTTGAATTTTTTATATGGATATTTTTACAGATAATTCTGCAAAACACTGCACATTTTAAGAATGCCGAATGTAGCGGAGTGAATGAAAAAATTTCTTCAACTTTGATTAATAAATAATCTGAGCGGCCAAATGAAAAGGTTTGTAAGCCGAAGACATATCTTGGACATAATTATACCCATAGTATTGTTTTTTAATGATCCTAATACCAGCATCGTTTGGCTACGGCAACGAGGACGACTATTTTACACGACACTATTAGAATCACTGCTACTACTACTACCACCAATACAGCAACTCCTCCTACCACCACCCCTACCACCATCACCGCTACCACCACCATTCACTTTCCCAGCAAAATCAGCGACTTACAACGGCTGCCAATTAAGGCTTCCTGCCTGCTGCCTTGGCTGTCCGCTGCCAAGTAAGGCAAAAGAAACGCGACCTGACGTTTTAGGACTTCGAATTATCCTACCAGAAGGAATCCTGTTAAGGTGGTCAGGATCCAATTTGTAATTAAACGGTGCAAAGGGCGAGGGCAGGAGTTTCTTCCATTTTTATTTTGATTCTTCTCTCACTTCTTGTGATTTTTTTCTTTTTTTCTTTGTTTTTTGTCTTTTGTTGTTGTTTAGTGATATTTTCTTATAACTGCGATTTCATACAGATGCATATCACACTCACTAGGGTTAAAAAATATATATAGTTCAGTAATTTTATGTATATACACTATATGCTAATATGCACATCCACGCATACACATATCACACATTTATATGTTATATATATATATGTGTGTGTGTATGTATGAGTGTATTATAAATTTCCAGAAACGTCTATCACTTCATAGAACTCCAGATCATACATATACGGTATATTGCCGAACAATTTGGCAGTTATTTAAGTCCTCATGTTAGTCATTCAGAAGAACCTTACAGTTCTTCCCTACTTCGTTTATTGACTCACGAATAAAAAAAAAGTATTTCTCAAGTATTCTTTAAAAATATAAAATAATTTCCGGTACCAACTCAAAATCCTACAGCGGAGGGAAACCAGCCAATTACAAGCTCACAGTCGGAAAGTTTTCCCGGGGAAAGGTCTTATATTCTTCAAGGCTCCATTCTCTCCTTTCCTTTGGAAACGGCCGCTTGTTAGCGGAGGATACAGAGACCTCTCCTCCTCCTCCTCCTCCTCCTACCTCTCCTCCTCCTCCTCACAAGCACGCAATTCAAAAGGGGAATTCAGACGAGAGATATACGAATGTTTTTTTTTGGGGGGGGGATACCTTAAGGATATGTTTCGAGCCCTTATTCGAAAAACGGACAGCTATTTCACATATCTCCTCCTATTTCTGTCTTTCTGTGTCTCCCTTCTCTTTTCTCTAACTGTTTCCCTGTTTCTGAGTTTCTCTGAGTGCTTGATCCGGCAAGAAGCTGAATCAAATAATTCCAATGTGATTCATAAGCTTCGATATTATGGTTGTGGCTTACTGGCATTATCTTTGTAGTTCATCGGAGAGTTCCCTGTTTGACGTGTACCAACACACCCATAAAACATGCACACACAGGCAAGCATATAAATATATATGACTGGTAAAAATGTTCTGTTATAACAGAATTTCTCCTAATAAAAGGAGCACATAAAAACACCAAAATATAGAGAGAAAATTACTATACTTCAGAGACTGCTGTCTCCCTCTTCAGGTAGATGAATGAGAAAAGTTTACAGAAAAGGTGGTATTTATACCAAGAGGTCCATCCACAGACAAGCCAATTTAGGTCACCCCCGCTGAAAGTCTTCCTTTAATCTTCTTAAGCGTTGGTTGAATGAAAATCTTGTCGATCATATCTGAAACCTATGCTCCTTTTGAGATGTTCATTACCTGCCTCTCTTTTATTAAGGCCGATTCCAACATTTGACTCTTGTAACGGCAGTTGCTGCTATAAATTATACGTGACCAATTCCAGTTTATTCTATGGTTATGTTCATTTATATGGTTGAAAATAGCTGAGTTCTGTTGTCCATACCTAACTGACCATTTGTGTTGTATTAATCTCTGGGGAAGTGATTTACCTGTAAATCCAATGTACGATTGGTCGCAGTCCTGGCATGGGATTTGATAAACTCCAGTGTCCTTGGGGGATGTCTTTTGTTGGACATTAATCAGGGATTTGGGTAAGGTGTTTGGGTAAGTAAATGCAAAAGGGTTAGATTTCCGAGGTCTGAGTCACCTTCTGAATCGTGTCCAGGTGTGGAATTTTTATTTTATTGTTGGGTGTATCTCTGGTCTTGTCTTTAGGCGGGTTTAAAGTATCCTGACCATATAATTGAGAAAGCAATTCACAAAGCAAATGTAATTTTCTACCGACACCCTAAAGACAAGACCAGAGATACACCCAAACACCTAGCCAAATCCCTGATTAACATCCAACAAAAGACTTCCCCCAAGGACACTGGTGTTTATCAAATCCCATGCCAGTGACCAATCTTACATCGGATTTACAGGTAAATTACATCCCCGAGATTAATACAACACAAATGGTCAGTTAGGTATGGACAACAGAACTCAGCTATTTTCAGCCATATTAATGAACATAACTATAGAATAAACTGGAATTTGTCACATATAATTTATAGCAGCAACTGCCGGTACAAGAGTCAAATGATGGAATTGGCCTGAATAAAAGAGAGGCAGGTAATGAACATCTCAAAAGGAGCATGGGTTTCAGATACGATCGACAAGATTTTCATTCAAACCAACGCTTAAGAAGATTAAAGGAAGACTTTCAGCGGGGGTGACCTAAATTGGCTTGTCTGTGGATGGACCTCTTGGTATAAATACCACCTTTTCTGTAAACTTTTCTCATTCATCTACCTGTAGAGGGAGACAGCAGTCTCTGAAATATAGTACTTTTCTTTCTATATTTTGGTGTTTTTTATGGGCTCCATTTATTATATACATAAACACACACACACAGAAGCACACACACACACGCACACACACACACACACACACACACACACACATATATATATATATATATATATATATATATATATATATATATATATATACATATATACAAGTATGCGTGTCTATGTATGTATGTATGAGTGTATAACTCACACTCACATACACACACA
>NC_061089.1:52411766-52419266 GCF_015104395.2 Macrobrachium nipponense
CCATGTGTGTGGTATCATGTCGAAGGCTAATTATTATTATTATTATTATTATTATTATTATTATTATTATTATTATATTATTATTATTTTGCTCTATCACAGTCCTCCAATTCGACTGGGTGGTATTTATAGTGTGGGGGTCCGGGTTGCATCCTGCCTCCTTAGGAGTCCATCACTTTTCTTACTATGTGTGCCGTTTCTAGGATCACACTCTCTTCTATCCATGAGTCCTGGAGCTACTTCAGCGTCTAGTTTTTCTAGATTTCTTTTCAGGGATCTTGAAATCATGCGTAGTGTTCCTATGATTATGGGTACAATTTCCACTGGCATATCCTTCTTATTTCTATTTTCAGATCTTGATACTTATCCATTTTTTCCCTCTCTTTCTCTTCAACTCTGGTGTCCCATGGTATTGCGACATCAATGAGTGATACTTTCTTCTTGATTTTGTCAATCAACGTCACGTCTGGTCTATTTGCACGTATCACCCTATCTGTTCTGATACCATAGTCCCAGAGGATCTTTGCCTGATCGTTTTCTATCACTCCTTCAGGTTAGTGCTCGTACCACTTATTACTGCAAGGTAGCTGATGTTTCTTGCACAGGCTCCAGTGGAGGGCCACTGAATCATGCCTCTTTCTGTACTGGTTCTGTGCAAGTGCTGGACATTTGCTTGCTATGTGGTTTATGGTTTCATTTTTCGTATTGCACTTCCTACTTATGGGAGAGATGTTATTTTGATCTTGTGCCGCTGTTTATCATTCCTTCATTTTCTTTATTTAGCTCTTCCCTCTGTGGCCATTGCCACGTGTCATCGCTGGCTAGTTCTTTAGTCTGTCTCATGTACTGTCCGTGCATTGGTTTGTTGTGCCAGTCCTCTGTTCTGTCTGTCATTCTCCTGTCTCTGTATATTTCTGGGTCTTCGTCTACTTTTATCAGTCCTTCTTCCCATGCACTCTTTAGCCACTCGTCTTTACTGGTTTTCAGATATTGCCCCAGTGCTCTGTTCTCGATGTTGACGCAGTCCTCTGTACTTAGTACTCCTCTCCCTCCTTCCTTTCGTATTATGTATAGTCTGTCCGTATTTGCTCTTGGGTGTAGTACTTTGTGTATTGTCATATGTTTCCTGGTTTTGTTTTCTGATCTATGCTGCGGAGTTCTGCCTTCGTCCATTCCACTATTCCTGCACTGTATCTGATTACTGGCACTGCCCATGTGTTTATGGCTTTGTATCATATTTTCCGCCATTGAGTTTTGACTTGAGTATCGCCTTGAGTCTCTGCATATATTCTTTCCTGATCGTGTCCTTCATCTCTTGGTGTTTTATATCCCCTCCTTCCATTATTCCCAGGAATTTGTATCCCGTCTCATCTATGTGTTTGATGTTGCTCCCATCTGGTAGCTTTATCCCTTCAGTTCTTGTTACTTGCCTTTTTGTATGTTGACTAAGGCGCATTTTTCTATGCCAAACTCCATCCTGATGTCCCCAGATACAATCCTTACAGACTGGATTAGGGTATATATTTCCTTGATGCTCTTACCATACAGCTTGATGTCGTCCATGAACATCAGATGGTTGATTCTGTTGCCTCTTTTCTTGAGTTGGTACCCGGCATCCATCTTCTGTAGTACTTTTGTCATGGGAATCATGGCTACTACAAAGAGTAGTGGGGACAGTGAGTCTCCCTGGAAGATCCCTCTCCTGATATTAACCTCTGCTAGTCTTATTCCAGAGCTTGTAAGTATTGTATTCCAGTTGCACATTGTATTTTTGAGAAGCTGATGGTCTTTTCCTCTGACCCATATATTTTCAGGCATTCTATTAGCCATGTGTGTGGCATCTTGTCGAAGGGTTTCTTATAGTCTATCCATGCCATGCTTAGGTTGGTTTTCCTTCTCCTACTGTTCTTCATTACCATTTTGTTTATCTGGAGCTGGTCTTTTGTGCCCCTACACTTCCTTCTGCAGCCTTTCTGTTGGTGGGGGATGGTGTTTGTCTCCTCTAGGTAGTTGTATAGCCTTTCACTGATGATACCTGTTAGTAACTTCCACATTATTGGTAGGCAGGTGATAGGCCTGTAGTTACTGGCTATATTTCCCTTACTCTTGTCTTTTTGTACTAAGGATGTTCTTCCTGTGGTCATCCATTTGGGTGCATGGTGATTTGAGATACAATGCTGCAGTTGTTCTGCTATTCGTGGGTGTAGGCCTTGAAGTTTTTGAGCCAGTATCCATGGACTTCATCGGACCTGGGGCTTTCCAGTTTGGCATTTTCTTTAGTTGGTGTCTGACTGTGTCTGTCGTGATGTCTGTGAATCTTTGTTTTATTCTCCCTGTTTCTTCTTCCTTGACTTCCTGGAGCCATGTTGCATGTTTGTTGTGTGATACCGGATTGCTCCATATGTTTTCCCATAGTCTCTTACTTGGTTCGGCTTCAGGAATTTCTTGGTGGTTGTCTTCCCCTCTTAGTTGGCTGCATAGTCTTTTCTGGTTAGTTCCGAATAGTTTGTTCTGTTGGTATCCCTTATTCCTGTTCATGTACCGTTGGATCTTATGTGCTTTGGCCTTAGCCTCTGTTTTACATCTTCTATTGCTTCTATTATTATTATTATTATTACTATTTATTATATTATTACTATTACTATTATTATTATCATTATTACTATTATTATTTTTTTTTTTCTTTGCTCTATCACAGTCCTCCAAGTCGACTGGGTCGTATTTATAGTGTGGGGTTCCGGGTTGCATCCTGCCTCCTTAGGAGTCCCATCACTTTTCTTACTATGTGCGCCGTTTCTAGGATCACACTCGTGCCTAGTGCTCCTATGATTATGGGTACGATTTCCACTGGCATATCCCATATCCTTCTTATTTCTATTTTCAGATCTTGATACTTATCCATTTTTCCTCCCTTCTCTTCAACTCTGGTGTCCCATGGTATTGCGACATCAATGAGTGATACTTTCTTCTTGACTTTGTCAATCAACGTCACGTCTGGTCTGTTTGCACGTATCAACCCTATCTGTTTCTGATACCATAGTCCCAGAGGATCTTTGCCTGATCGTTATCTATCACTCCTTCAGGTTGGTGCTCGTACCACTTATTACTGCAAGGTAGCTGATGTTTCTTGCACAGGCTCCAGTGGAGGGCTTTTGCCACTGAATCATGCCTCTTTTTGTACTGGTTCTGTGCAAGTGCCGGGCATTCGCTTGCTATGTGGTTTATGGTTTCATTTTTCGTATTGCACTTCCTACATATGGGAGAGATGTTATTTCCGTCTATCGTTCTTTGAACATATCTGGTTCTTAGGGCCTGATCTTGTGCCACTGTTATCATTCCTTCAGTTTCCTTCTTTAGCTCTCCCCTCTGTAGCCATTGCCATGTGTCCATCGCTGGCTAGTTCTTTAGTCTGTCTCATGTATTGTCCGTGAATTGGTTTGTTGTGCCAGTCCTCTGTTCTGTCTGTCATTCTACCTGTCTCTGTATATTTTTAGGTCTCCGTCTACTTTTATTTTTTAGTCCTTCTTCCCATGCACTCTTTAGCCACTCGTCTTCACTGGTTTTCAGATATTGCCCTAGTGCTCTGTTCTCGATGTTGACGCAGTCCTCTGTACTTAGTAGTCCTCTCCCCATCCTTCCTTTCGTGTTATGTATAGTCTGTCCGTATTTGCTCTTGGGTGTAGTGCTTTGTGTATTGTCATATGTTTTCCTGGTTTTCTGATCTATGCTGCGGAGTTCTGCCTTCGTACATTCCACTTATTATTATTATTATTATTATTATTATTATTATTATTATTATTATTATTATTATTATTATTATTATTAGTTGTAGTTCGTAAAATTGGATGATGGATAATCATTTTACCGTAAAACAAACTGTCCGAATTTTTATAGTAAAAGGAATTGTCGAGAACACTCACTCCATTCCAAAAATTTAGCTTGAAAGTTATCCTAGAGGATATGTAATTGTCAGAAGCAAAATAGCAGTAAACACAATAAAATTTTCTTGCAATTTAAATATGAAATTTGTATTTAAATTACGGAAAAACTTTTGTATAGCATTTATACATACTATAAATGTCATAGTTTAGTTGAAACTGTATAACCATAGATTTGTAATCGACGTATGAGAAACGGAAGTATTTTTCTTTTACCTCAACACATACACACACACACACACACAAAGGGTCAACTTAATGAGGCCAAATAAAAATATGGAAATTCAAACTTTTGTAAGATTCCTGTTATCATTCCGATATTACTTCATGCTTTAAAAACGAAAATCCTTAAAAATAAGATATACATAAAACCTAATAAAAATAGCAGAAAACTTTCTATTCATAGATTTATAATCAAGATATGAGAAATAGAATGTTTCCTTAACGAAAAAATAAATAAATAAATAAAAATAAATAAAAAGTCAGGGGTCTTCTCAGAAGGTTAAATTTTCAAAAGATGAAAATTCAAAGGTTTGCAAGACTTCTGCCATCCTTCCGATGTTACATGCTGATTAAAAAAAAGGAAAACATTAAAAAGTATATCATAAAACCAAATAAAAATAAAAAAAATATAAAAATAGAAAAGGCATAATGACCCACCTATGAAAATATCACTTTAATCCCGTTGAGAGCTTTGCTGTTAATAATTAGAATCGACAGACTATGAGCCGAAAATCCTGAAGCTGAATTAATATAGTTTTTTTTTTTCTCTCTCTCTGTTTTCAGTTTTTTAGCCTATCGGAATTTTTGTTCATTGCCTTTCGATAGTATCAAACGGCATTATCTGGAGATTCGAAGAAAAATTTTGAGATCTGCAGAGTCCGAATAAAAGTTTTGAGATCTTTAATGATTATTTTTTTATAAATGAAAAAAAAATTAATGAAATTCAAGCAATGTTTGACTTTTTATAGTATGCCCAAAACATCGGTACCTGGAGATTTTAAGTAAATATTTTGAGATTTTACATTAATTATTTTATTAAAAAAATAAAGTAAGTTTCATGAAATTGTAGTAACCATGCTGTTTCTCATTATGTTTTTTGTTTTTTTTTGTTTAATTAGTCTTATATGTTTGCCTAGCATTACCTTATTATGGTATTAGATCTATTTTTGCTTTTTAACTTGTGATATTAGTTAATTAAAAGATCCAATGTTTCTTGGGCAGATAAAACTACGATCAGTATCTGCCTTGGTTATCAGTCACATCTACGTTCACTTATTATGTTATTCAATTTATCATTTTTAATTTTGAAAAAATATTTTTTAATAGTATTTTCATGAAAGGAACTTAACAATTCATATAAAACTTTTGCGATCTTACCCTCCTTATAGTTAAGAAATAGATGGAATGAAAACCTACATGATTTTGCTTAATCAAAACCCCGTAAAGTTTGCATTTCTTTCATTACTTCTTACTTTTCATCGTCCTGACTTTAAAGAAGCTGAGATATTTCCATTCTTAGTTTTCATTATTATCCATATTTTCTTTCATATCTTCACTTCTGAAGACCTCGAAATAGACCAAGGGAAATCTCTTGGGGCAGTTAAGTCAAATGACTCCCTTTTATTCTTCCATTTTCGAGATAAAGAAAGCCTGCATGAAATAAGTTCCGGGATTCGTTCTCTGAGATGAGCAGTCTTATGCATATAAAGAAATTTCCCTCCTCAACTTCGTGCGCTTTGCCGTCCCCTATTTCTCAACTTATCACACAGTATTTTTTCCTGAAGGGAATTTTCGTCTCCTAAGACTTCAGCCAAGAGAAGATGAAGCTGGTGTTCTGCTTATTTGAAAAAAAAATTCTTGAACGAATTAGTTTGACAAAATCTGACAATTAGTAATTTCAATGTCATATTAAGATTAGGTAGATATTTAAGAAAAAAAATTTAACCAAAGGAAGATGAAACTGTTTTTCTACTTATTTGAAGAATTTCTTAACCGAATTATTTTGACAACATGTGACAATTAATCCTTTTAATGTCATATTAAGATTACTTTTATATTTCTTATCAGCTCTTATGTTTTAAAAAGTTGTCCGTGAAATCACTGGTAACTAGACTCTTTGTGATCTAACTCTTTGTGGAAATAAGGAGGCAGAAACTGTATATGAAAAAGTTGAAACCTTTTAGTTTCTCTAGTGATATTCCTAAACGAGACATGCGTATGAAAATGGATTAAATTTTTCAAAAGGCTTCACGGCCAGTTATTTATATACCTAATATTTTAATCTTTGCTTCACTACTACCAATAAGGAACGTTCTTACTAACTGGACTTACTTATACCTAATCTTAATGTTTGCTTTCTACTACCAATAAGAAACGTTCTTGCTTATTGGACTTACTTATTTCTTTTTTTTTTATTTCTGCATGATTAATAGCACTGAAAAAGCATATAGTTATTATTTTCAGTTAAGTTAATGTCAATCGATACTCCTAACAGACAGTTTTATTACCAGCAGTTTATTGGCAATGCTATAAAAAAGACTTTTATTATGGATCTTATGGTGAGTTCATGATATACTTGAAATTTTTAATGTTCATATATCAGCGAAGCTATCATTGAAAATAAAGTGAATAGCTTCTAATTTTGAGGCTCTGAGAACGATCTCAGAATTCCTCTTGGATTACATCGAAGCGTAAAATATTTGCGTAACAAATGTAAGTTTTTTTTGATAACAATGCGTAGTTGTAATAAATATCAAATTCCTATTTCCTCTTATAATAAAACAACTTTAGTCCTTAGTATCTTGCATGCTCAGTCTTAATAATAACAAGACGCGATCCGACCTCCAGCTTACTCGGACCACGGGCAAGCCTTTCGCCTCACGCAAACGTTGTAAACATTTTATTCCTAACTTTTAAAGTAAATTAAAAAGTGCTAAAATTATGGTCAAATAGAGCCTTCTTTCACGAAAGAAAATTAAAATAAATATACTGTACTTTATCAGAAATAATTTCTTGTACAGGCTAACTTGCACTAATTTATTTTTCACATTTTCATTCTAATAAATCAATCATAAATATCTTATCCTAAAATTCCTGTATCTGGAACTCAACTGCCGAACACCTTTTTCAGCCAAATTAGCTCTTGCATAGACCTTTCTCCCCGAGTAAGCCGAAAAAGTTTCTTTAACACATCTGTCAGTTTTACGAGTATCTAAATGATTTAATTAAATCATCTCTCTCTCTCTCTCTCTCCTCTCTCTCTCTCTCTCTCTTCTCTCTCTCTCTCCACGGGATTTAAAGCGTTTGAATTTTTTTAGCTAATAAAATAGCATGCTTCTTTCTTCCAATTCGAAAGCGACATCTTCCTAATAAAGAAGGGAAAGAACGTTAATTTTGTCACTGAGGTGAAAGACTATTCTTCTAATTAGGAGAAGAGAGAAATTCTTTCAACAGTTATTTCTGAACTTAAATTTTATGCTAAATGTCTCAAGCTTTCTATTGAAAAGCCAAATAAAGAAAAATAAAGGTGCTGATAATACCAAAAAAATAGATAAGGAAC
>NC_061089.1:52424266-52448168 GCF_015104395.2 Macrobrachium nipponense
TATTATTATTATTATTATTATTATTATTATTATTATTATTATTATTATTATTATTATTATTATTATTATTACTGGTAAAGGAATCCGCAAAAGTGTATGTGTAAATATATATTAGAAATATTTGCAAAACGAGAGCTTTTGAGAACCTGCTCGACTGAAGAGAATCCAGCATGTTCTCGAAAAATGTATTTATCATATAGGTATTCTTAATATATATTTATGCATACGCCGTTGCGGATATCTTCACCATTTTAGTGACCCATGCTGTTATTGTTATTATTATTATTATTATTATTATTATTATTATTATTATTACAACGTATCATATTAGCATGAGTCTTGAAACAGGAAACACATCTACAGTTTTAAGTAAAGGTACATATGTTTAGAAATAAATTCTACACAGAGCTTTCAGGAATCTGTTCGATTCCCTATATGTACCCATATATAAGTGTGGATTCATTTCTCCATTATTATTATTATTATTATTATTATTATTATTTTATTATTATTATTATTATTATTACTACTACTACTACTACTACTACTACTACTACTACTACTACTACTACTACTACTACTGCGAAAGTCGTCGAATGAGAGAGTCCCTCTGATGCTAAAACTCGCTGCATTTAACCTCCAAATCATTCACAATGTATGACCTTACAAGATTTATGAAACATTTTCAGTTAGCCAGAAGACTAAAGTCAAATCAATTTCGTCGACATAATACATATTTTACGCGACCTGCCTTAAGCAGACAGAAATTTCTCGAGATTTTTCCGCTCTCCGTTTTATATCAGATTCACGAATCCTGCGTAATGAGGTTACCTGTTTCGAGGAAAGGTATCGAAAGAATAACTAAAAGTTCAAAAAAAAAGTGAAGATGTAAAGATTACTTATAGCAGCCCGATTTGCTTTTTCGATGATTTTCATGGCAGGCTTTTCTCTCTCTCTCTCTCTCTCTCTCTCTCTCTCTCTCTCACACACGCACACACACACACACACACACACACACACACACACACACACATATATATATATATATATATATATATATATATATATATATATATATTATATATATATATACACCTTTTTCCATTTTCCGCTTCGGTGGCTTATCTAGAAAAAAAAAATTTATTCTTGTATCATGTTTTTCTTCCATAAAAATTTAGTAATTATCCATACAATGGCTGCTTAATCAAGAATGAACTTTCCGTACAGAAAACATTTCCCCTAGGGGTACTTCAGACGCTGTAGCGCGACTTATTTTGCTTAATGCTTTTTGATAAATTCCATATTACTCCCATTATCTTTCCCCACGTCAGATCAGCACTTTCTAGGCCTATACACCCTTGTTCCTTTTAAGGCCTATGTACTTTCAGACCACCTACGCTACCATTTTTACACATCACCATATCTCTACATATCCCATATTTTCAGTATTTCCAAAAGTTTTATATTGGGGCTGCACGCCATTTAGTTCCTTATTCGTGTGTGTCATTTATTTATTCATTTATTTAATGTTGCCTTCATTATTATCCGCTTTCTAAACAGCCAGCTTTTATTGCTCAACTACCTCTTGTTTGTTTGTATGGTGTTTTACGTTGCATGGAACCAGTGGTTATTCAGCAACGGGACCAAACGGCCTTTACGTGACTTCCGAACCACGTCGAGAGTGAACTTCTATCACCAGAAATAAACATCTCTCACTCCTCAATGGAATGGCCGAGAATCGAACCCGCGACCACCGAGGTGGGAAGCAAACACCATACAGACCACGCCACTGAGGCCAAACCGCGTTGTGTAGAAACGTGATTTCTCACCCTTCCTAGATCCTGCTCCACAAATACTAGAAAGGTAAATCCTCTCGCCAGCTTCCTTCTATTTTTTTTTCTTTCATTCAAATTCAACAACCCCACCTCGCTTGCATAAAGGAGAGTTGCGTTAACTATCCCTCCATTCGGTCTATCTTTTGCCTACCTGCACGTCCTTCCAGTATTCCAGAAATTCTGCGGGGCTAGTTTATTCACTTTAACCAACCACAGCGGCGTTCAAAACTCAACTGTCCCGCTTTCCATTTACGTTCAAAAACCTAATTGTCTCTCGTGATCGCTTTCGAAACCTCCTCCTCCTGTTTGACAAACTCACTCAAACTCTTTCGTCAAATCCATGAGAGAAAGATAAGGCGAAAATAAAAACCATGCCGCATTTCATTCACAAGAGCTTCTCTTATCCCTGCTGCAGAATTATACACCGGCGTCAATAAAATGAACGAACTTACATATTTACAAGGCCATAAGCAGTTAGGGTGGACGATCAAGAGTTCTCGTTACCCCCTGGTGTGTTTCAAGAGTCAGTGCATTTGGTTAGGGGAAAATTGTGCAATAGCGCTTCCTGGAAAACGGAAAATGTGACGCAAATTTTGAATGGTTGTCAGGTTTTTTTTTTTTTTTTTTTCAGCAGAAGACGTTGCAGCCTGTATAAATTGCAATAAGGAGTCGGAGGAATAAGAATAAAAAAAAAGGATGGAAAGAAACGTAGAAAGTAGTGACGTTAGGTAAAAAAGAAAGATATTTTAGCCCTAGTACTTTTATACCGCTCAAAGCACTCTCTCTCTCTCTCTCTCTCTCTCTCTCTCTCTCTCTCTCTCTCTCTTCCCTTTAGACCATCTCATAAAAGAAATTAAGCAATTCGATTCAAATATCCCTGAAGAATTAGAAAGATTTTGAATAGACAGAAAAAATGACATGAATAATTAAGAGGACAATTGTAAGTTAGTTACGAAAGCAGGGATTAAATATCTTAATAAGACATAGAAGTCAGTTCGGTAACAAACTTCGTGTATAAGGTAAAATATGAAATACATATTATTCTGAACTAGGATGATAAACTAAATTCAAAAATTTTTCATTAAATTCAGTAATTTCGGTAGTTTTGAAATAGTGAAGTTATGCGTCTTTTAGCTTTCAGTAACATTCAGTATATATATTTGTTGTTCCTCATAAGCTTAATAAATAACTAACAAAGGTTTGAAAGTGTCTCTCGTTTCATTATTATATATATATCGAACTCATGAACTTTGTTTCTTTATTTTTTATTTTCTATTTTATTAGTACTAAAATTTAAATTTGCAGAGAGGATCATTTCCTTTTCAACTTTGACATTCCCTCACTTCATTTGTAGATAATATTCAAACTTCCAAAATAATAGTAATATTAAAATTGCCACCAAAAAGAATGTCTTTTCTTCCTTTACTTACGGTCTTAACCTTTTCTTAGAATTTATATCCACATCCCATTTTTTCCTTTTTTTGTTCTAAGCTCGAAAAATGCATTAGCAAAGACCAGCTTTTTTTTTTTTTTTTTTTTTATTTATTTATTTTTCTCGCTCTTATATTTTTTCATTCCACTCTTACTCTCTAGAAGAACACTTTGCGGCACCTCGCGAAAAAGCCTCTTTTGGACAGGAAACCGAAATAACTCGCTTTTCTTCTTCTGTCATCAAGGTGAAGAAAGAGGCCAAAGAGTAAATTATCTTAATTCATCCTTAGAGAAGTGCAGTCTTATGCATATGAATGCATTTCTCTTTTAACTGCGCCTGAAGTTTGGTCATTTTATTTCGTCTGTTGTCCTCTTCGCATATTTTCATCTTTGGGAGATTTTTTTTTTCTCTTTTTTTCTCGTTTTATCTGGGCGGAGGTCGGGTCATGCATGGGCAGGCTAGTGTTCTGTTTCTTTACAATTTTTCTTGAAATGAATTTTCTTCAGACACTAAGAATATGTATGTATGTATGTATACACGAGTGTATATGTGTGTGTTTGCACATGTGGAAATATAAATGTGTGTATATACAAATGGTATGAATATACGATATATATATTATGTATGTATATATGAATGTATGTATGTATGTATACACCAGTATATGTGTGCGTGTGTTTGCACATGTCGAAGTATAAATGTATGTATATACAAATCATATGGAAAATTCTACTTAAAACCAAAGGCAGCTTTCGGAAACACGCTGTCGTGTCATTGGCTGTCGATGACGTCCTTACAAATTAGTTCTGCTGCGCACATCAAGAAGTCGTTGCTACAAATCAAACTTTTTTATAGTTAAATATACCTCTTCATTACTGATATGTGCATTGCTGCAAAGTCCTTCACATCTTCCCCCTTATTTAGTGTACAATTGACTTTTCTTGTGGAGTGTGTTGCTCAAATTATTAAATGGGGAAAACATTACAGGAAATATTTTTCCTCTATTTCCTTTTACGTTTTCACTGCTATTGTTAAACTGATTTGTCTGAAAGGAAGAGTTTTCAATGGTAAGTTTCCAAATTTTTCAACAAAATTGTGTCTGAGAGGTTATCCGATTTTATCATTTAAATAAAACGGTGCTACGAAAACAAATCCAAATCTCTCTTTGTAGCTTAAGAGAAGACGTACATATATTCAGTCCAACTGATGGATATTTTCTACTTCAGTCCAATTAGGGGCTTTATAGACCTGCATCAAACATTTTCTCCCTACCTTCAGATGTCTCTTAAGAGAGGGGAGGCAATAAACACACTCTGCTGGCTGCTGCTGCTGCTCCTCCTCTCTCTCTCTCTCTCTCTCTCTCTCTCTCTCTCTCTCTCTCTTCTCTCTCTCTCTTTTATCCTTCTATTTATCTTTTTACTCTACTCCAGTATAAAAATAAAACTCTTCCTGTGCCCATTCTCTCACCTGCTGTTCCTTGCGCACAATAAATAATTCTTGGTGTTTTTTGGATAATTGTTGATTAAATGACCAGTTGCATAGGTTTTCAATAAATGCCTATTATCATTTTTCAAACATATGCCATAAAAAACGATGGAATGAATAGGAATCCTCGGAATCTCTGATGGATTTTGAAAAAAATACAAACAGCAATGTTTAACTTGAGGAACTCTCTACATTTCCTTCTTTTTAGGCTGGAAATTGGCTGTTCATGACGTCATTAATTGCATCTGCTGAATGAAATGTTGCCATAAGTCACCATCCTTCCAACTCTAAACGGCTAGAAAATTAAACATATCTTGTCTTGCTGTATATGTATATTGTCACAAATTCTTAAATTTTTGATGAAATACTTATATATAGATTTGAAATAGAGAAATGTTCTTATAGTGGAAATTGATTGTCAATAAAGAGTTTCCAGATACATATCCCTTATCCAAGGAGTCTGGAGGAATAGGCAAAAGGTACTTATAGTTCTAACATAAGCAGTTATACTATTAACTTTCTTATTTAATGAATTTTTTTACAAATCATATAACTATTCTAATTATTATTGTAAGGGGTAAATCAGAATTAACGATGCAAAACCAATTTTTTTGTAAGAATTAAAGTTCACCCAAGTGGCCACCCAAGCGGGTAAAGTAGAGGTCGCGTTTGCATAAGAGTGGAAAAGACTAGTTGGCAACTTTCTAGATTAAAAAATACAGATAATATTATGTAAGGAGACCAAGAGCATATACCATTACACCTCCTATGAGTCCATGCTATTAATAGCTACGACGATGTGTGAGCAGACATCCCTGAAGTGAATATTTGTCGAAACTTGAATCTTTTATGTTTACGTAAGTGACACCTGGCACCTACGTCAACATCAAGAGCAAAAAGCGTCTGCAGCATCCTAGGCTTGCCTATGGTTGGTGACGTCATCAGAAATTTTTAATAAAAACATTAACGGCAAGGAAAGTTGTTACACGAATGTTTATTGTTACCTGCTTTGAAGTACTATTATTTATTCCTTTCTGTCTAATGTTATTTTGTATTAAGTTCATGCAAATCAGTGGTCTTCAAAACTGGTTAAATCCATCACAACATATGTGCTCTAATATCTCATTTTTTTATTGTTCAACTTTATAATAAACAATATTTATTTTGAAATAACTGGTAAAAAATCACTACTGTACCATGGAAACGGAAAGGGACACAGAAATATAAAAAACATGAATAATGTATGCTATTATTAGGTATAATTGTTCACATCATCCGCTTTTGTAGGTCTGAAAAATTAAAATTGTTTATTGAATAACCAACCATATCATTCTAAATTTAGTGCAAAATTAACTCAGAAATAAGGAAAATGTTATGGGGAATATTTTTCCCGAGTATATTTTAAATGTATTAGTTTCCACTCTTGATTAATTTGTCTGACAATAAGAGTTTTTACTTGGAATTTTCCAAAATTATAGGTTGTAGTGTCTGAAAAATTGCACTAAGCTACAATCTAAAGTGAAGCGACAAGATTCTTTAATTAATTACTGTGTTACAAAAATAGATTTAAAGCTCCATTTTAAACTTTAGGAAAGACGTCTATACCTTGATGAAAATTCTTTTCTTCAACCCAATTAAGGGTAATATAGACATGCTTCAAATGCTTTCTCCATATCTTCTGATTTCTCTGGGGAGAGAAGCACCACACTTTACACCTTAGCAAAACTTCTGACTCCCTTTAGCTAGATTTATTGTATATTCATTAAACTCTCTCTCTCTGCTCTCTCTCTCTCTCTCTCTCTCTCTCTCTCTCTCTGTATGGATATAAGTTGATACTTATATACAATGTTTGAATGTGTACTGTCCGTTATTATTATATATACCCATATATATATATATATATATATATATATATATATATATATATATATATATAGTATGTATGTATTATAAACGTGCGCTTCGACGAATGCTTCTTAGAAGGTCACCTTCAGTTATTTCTAGCATTAGTGTCGAGATCAGAAAAACGAGAATTCAGCGGCCTTGATATTTCCATGCCTTTCCACCAAACATTTTGCTCTGCAATATAGATATAATCTCGTTTAAAGAAAAGAGAATGAAGACATCGCTTACAGCTCTGTATGGCTGAGAATAGAATGTAGTTACAAGTTTTGCTATGATCTCCTATTATTTACATGAGCAGATTCTGACACAATAGAATGAGAGAAAAAAGGATCGTGGAGAAGATAAAGAGAAAGAAGACCAAAAAATTGGAGTTACAAAGGCTTATCAGTCCATCCGAGGAGACATCATGTTCTCTGTGCTCAGGTCATCTCCAGGAGCAGATTTTACAATTCATTCAGTGTTCTATTGATTTTGTCTATCTTTCTCTCAAACTCTTCCACACTGTTGCTGTTTACAACTTCTGGTGGTAGTTTATTCCATGTGTCACATATCTTGTATGTGAAGAAGTTCCCACAGTGAGATGTGTTGTATCTCTTCAGTTCTAGTTTCCATCCATTATTTCTCGTCTGGTTTTCGTTTAATGTGAAGAGGTTACTGTACTTTTGTTATGCCTTTCATTATTTTGAGTCTCTATTAGTTGTCCTGGCAATCGTCGTGTTTCTAAGTCGTACATTTTCAGGCTCTCTCGTCGTCTTTGATAACCTATTTGCCTTATGGATGGAATTAACTTTGTGGGTCTTACTTATTTATGTCCTTTCGTAGTGTTGGTGACCAAAACTGTACTGCATATTCAAGATGTGGTCTAATGATTGATGTGTACTTGGAGCTGCAGCACCATTTCCTTGTTTCTGTATTTGAACTGTCAGTTTATGTATCACACTAGTTTCTGTGTCCTCTTTTCTGAGGAAAAGTGGAGAGAGAGAGAGAGAGAGAGAGAGAGGGTAGAAGGAAAGGAAATAGAGAGTAAGAGAGAAAGGGAGGAAGATAGAGAGAAAGGTGAGAGGAGAAAGAAAGGAGAGAGAGGGAATGAAAGAAAGAGAGATCGCCAAAGGCACAGATAAACAGACAGACTTCAAGAGACCATAGAAAACGAGCAGAGTGAGAGAGACGAGAGAGAGAGTGAGAGAGAGATTGTGGATGAGGCTAGACAGTTATTTTCCCGAACGGGGACAAAAGGGAGTGCGTGAGCGAGCCCCTGGCGTTAGAGATTCCGGGACAGAAGAGTCCTCTCAGCTCGTTTGAGTGTGTTGGTGTAACCCTTTCGAAAACAACAGCCGGAGAAATGTGTCCTCACGCTCCTTATTTGGGGAGTGGGGTTGGGGGATAGGGAATGGATGGGGGTGAGAGAAAGAGTGGGGGAGAGAAGTGGTGGGGAGTAAAGGGTGGGGAAGGGGAGTCCTGATTTTATCAGGATTTTGCTTTTGTTTCTTTTTGTTGTGCTGTCGTAATTAAAGTTGGTGCTATTGTTGTTTTTACCCCGGTGGCAAAGAAAATAAACATACTGTGTTTATTTATTTCCTTGCGTTGTTGTTGCTATAGGCTTTGCAGCCACTGATACTTTGGTGACCAAGAAGTAAAATGGTTTGCTTTTATTTATTTCCATTGTGTTATTCTGGCTGTTATCTTTGCGAATAGTAGTCAGAGATTACTTGCTTTAATTTAGTTACGCATTTTCTGTTGCTATTTTCACAGCTGTTGCAAATAAACACATTTTTCATTAGTTTCCAACCGCCCCCCCCCCCCTTTTGTTATTCATGAGACCATCAAAATTCCTTTACTTTCTATCTTAAGCACTCAGCATTTCACTTTCTTTACGACATATTTTAACTTTGATTTATCCTTTATCGAGATCATATTTGATACTGACATTCTGTCAACACTTAGAAAGAAAAAATGGAAGTATAGGAACCGAAAAGGATTTTTTTTACTTTCTTTGCCATTTTCAGAGGCAATTTGATATTCACAGCATAAGAATGATAAAAATTATAATAATGGCGATAAAAACGGTGCATTTAACAGCAGCCGTAACGACAAGTTAGAGATAATAATGATGATTACAGAGGCAAGGAAATGTATCACATAATTATAACTTGAGTAATAATAATACAATAGCAATAATTAAATAAAAAGAAAATATATATAACTTAAACAGTAGCAATAACTTCATTGATAATAGTAATAATAATAATAATAACTTCATCAACAACATCATCAGTATTCATTATCGTCCACATCCCTATTGCCGTCATCATTGACATCCTTTCATAAACATCCTACCTGTGTAGATTCCTGTGACTTGGGGCATCCCTATCCTTCAGCTGAGGAGTACCTTGGATTTTTCACTTAGCTGGTTAGGTTCACATGAATAACAATGTGGGAGAGAGAGGAGTCTCTATACGTATTCGTGGGGGTGAAGAGCGCAACATTGCAAATATTATCTTTGAAATGGTCAGTCCTCTGATTATGACTATTTTAAAAGGTTAACAAATACTACGAAACTGAAAACCCGACTTTCCAAGATGGAATATAACACACGAATTGAATCATAAGTATTTCACAAACAAAGATTGCAATAAAAAGATAGGTATAAAAAAAGGTTAGCAACTTTATACAAAGAATATCTTTCATATTAACGCTAGTTCAGAAAAAGCACGCCTCATTAAAGTATTTTAATGGTATCAAAAATTTCCTGCGTAAGCAAATGAATATTTAACGTTAATTGAAGATCTATTAAAGTATTTTTTAAGGTACATTCCTCTTGTCATGTTCTTTGTAAAGTGCTTTCAAATACAGGTTGCGTGACTATAAATACGTTTGCATAAGCTTCTTGTATTGAGCATGGAAGCAGCTTTGAAGAATTTTAACCTCAAGGTATTGATATCATGCATCATGCAATTATTTCATGCTATTGTTTGACATGCTCTTTTTTCCTTTAAAACCATCGAATAACGAAAGTTAAAGGGAATAATTTCTAGAAGTTGGTTAAAGTGTCTGCCACAGAAGAAGAAGAAGAAGAAAAAGAAAGAGTGGAAGAGGTAGAGGAGGAGGAGGAGGAGGAGGAGGGGAGGAGGCGAGAGGGTAGGAGGAACGAATTACTGATTCATTGAAGGAATACGTCACAGCCTACACAAACAGAGAAGAAGACTTAGAGTCAACACAAAGAAATCTGGTTAAGGGAAACCGAGCATGATTTGAATTCGGAAAATCTCTCGTCTTTTTAAACATTTTATAACTGCATAATTTCTCGCCGCCTTTTAAGGATATGAAAATGCCTGGGCTTTTTAGGGCGATTGAGGAATTGAGTCTTTCTTTAATTGCTTAAAAGCCTCAGATTTTAATGAGAAGCAAAGTCAAACACAAGAGTCATTTTTCAACTCGAATTGAAATAACGAGGATAGAATTTGTGTAATGCGGTGAAAGAATATAATGTGGTATTTGATTGTGAAGAAGTGGGTCCTTTTGTCAAACTCTACTTTCCATCTATAGTTTATTTGATTTTTGTTAAGAAGGTTTTTTTTTTATTCTAAAGACTTGAAAAGTCAATGTTATGTTTAGTTTCGTAAAGTTATAGAATATTTCCTTCAAGTAGTTGGATGTGTATTTTCAGGTTACTAGAACATTTCTAGTAACCTTTGATTTCAGATTTTCTGCTGAAAAAAATAAGTGAAAATTTTAGCAAATATAATTCTCACTAAATAATACCTACTTGCCAATACCGAAAATCAAACCTGGATTCCCAAAGTACAAACATTGTTTATTACCAAACAGTCATTATATATAGAAGCGGTTTCTGTCAATGAATGCCCGAACTGTCTTTAATCTAACTTATATATTTTCAGACACTGCTCTGCTGAGGTGGAGAGGGGAATGGAGGAGTCTTCATATCTACTACGGAGCACCACCAGAATGCCAACTCATATATTACTGGTTCCCTGTAAAGTAAACTTGTTGGCTATTTCTTTCAAGATTACAGGTTAACTGTGTACTGAAAACTAATTCTCTCTCTGCTTTTGTTTTTATGACTTATCAACTTCCTAGTACATTAAGGAGGCGATAAGCCCAATTCTTGTTTCTTTCCCCCATTTGATGCAATTTTTCCTTCCTAGTCAGGTAAGTTCGTTTAGTGTTTCTTGCAAGATTACAGTTTAGTTCTGTTTTGCATTTCGATAACCTACTTCCCTGCCTGCTTTTGTTTTTCACGACTCTTACAAACTTCCCCAGCACTTCAAGGAGGCGATAAGCCCCAATTGTGGCTTTCCCATACACTGTAATTTTTTCCTTCATGACTGACCTTCCAATTGTTATGTATTTCCCCATGTATTGCAATTTTTCCTTTGCGATTGATTCTCCAATTTTTATGTATTTCCACATGTCTCGTAATTTTTCCTTCACGACTGATCTTCCATTTGTTATGTATTTCCCCAAGTATTTCAATTTTTTCTTCACGTCTGATTTTTGAATTTTTATGCATCTCTCCATGCATCGCAGTTTTTCCTTCACAACTGATCCTCCAATTTTTATGAATTTAACCATGAATTGTAAGTTTTAACTCGCAACTAATCTTTCACAATTGACTAAAGAAAAATAACAATTTCGTCGTCTCCCATGAGGGCCTTAACTAACGTACCTATGCCTCTCGTATACTCGAGAGCGTTTAGAAGCACAAGGGAACGATCGACATGGGACTCTCTTAAAAGCACTTGATGTTCCGAATGGGGTCTGTGACAGACGTGATGAGTAGCCTCTAAATAGCTTCTGTGCATGTCTCTCTCTCTCTTTATTCTCTTCTCTCTCTCTCTCTATCTCTCTCTAATATATATATATATATATATATATATTATATATATATATATATATATATATATATATATATATATATATATGTAAGTGTTTACATAATAAAAATATGGAATGTTAGTCCATATATATAAAAGTCTAAAACTAAAGAGGTCAACCAGATTGCTTGCAGGAATGTGATCAGACTAGAGACGCTAAAGATGACGTATACATAAAGTAGGCTAAGATAACATGCCGTCACCTGTAGTCATTCAATTGTTTATAAACATTAGTCCAAGCTCCCTGCTTGAGACAACTACCGCCTACGTGATCTGTAGCGTGTCTCATTTTGATTGTGTGTTCGTATGAAACTATGTCATTGTATGTATGTTCATATGTTCGAACTACTGTCTGTTCCTTCATAACTTGTACACAGAGATGGGAGACGAGCAGAAGAGAGTTAGCTATCGTCATTAGAAGACCTGTACCTCTTTACCTAAGCTTTATCATGTAGAGGAATAGGATTAGCCATCATCATTGGCAGAAGCGATCAAGCTATCGTTATAGAAGACTTGTACAATCATATCTGATCTTCACCATGTAAAACTTCAGAAGAATATATAATTTTTTATACTTAGTGTTTTCTACAAGAACCTCCTCACCATGAGTTTAACACATCGTCGTAATAACCAACAAGATAATACCGACTTCGTAAGTGATCTACAAACCCCCAGACACTCCATTGAAGATGGAAGTGCAATACCAACCGACTTAGCGTATAGATTATCGCAAGTCTAACATTACCTCATAGGGCGCCTTATCATACAAGGCACAAGCCCTAATATTGGTGGCCAGCGTACCAGACGAACTCTACAAAACGTCCTACGAAGAAAAACCAGAATAATAAATCATGTATCATAAGAAGTCACGACGACGGAAGCAGCAGATTCTTCAAGCAACCTAGTATCATCGTTAGTGAGCGACTTCAGAAAACAATAAGAACTCTTCAACGACGACGAAAGCAACAGATTCTTCAACCAACTTAGTATCATCGTTTAGTGAATAACTTCAAGAAACAAAACCGACGTGTCCTTTTCCTACGGCAACGGAAACTTCGTCTCTCATTAGAATCATTCAAGAAAACATCGTTAGTGAGCGTTTCCGGCACTGCAAGAAACAAACCGAACGCGTCTGCAGCATCGGATTTTCAAGGGCTCAAATCATCGAAACAACGCGCACGGGTGGGGAAACTGAAGCCAAACCAGGTCATCCGGCTAAATAGAGAAGGAGGACCAAGGCCGTGTGTCGTTATCGGAACACCGTGACTTCCCACAAAAGCAAGCTAAGTACAATTTTTTTATTCATTTGGAGTAACTTTGAGTGTTTCCTTTGCAGGTCGAATTTCGTTATTCCTGTTGGCTGAAGTTACGAGACATTCTTAATCTTACTTTTTACAGAAATTATAAACATCATTGAGATTTCGCTACTGCGAGTTTTTTATCTTTGAGTGTCTGTTTCCAGAAGTTCTACTGAAATGTCATAATCATATACTATGTTAATTTTATCATTTTGGGTGATTATTAATCCCTTACGTAACAAAATCATATTAAACAGTGAATATGCGTTTACGCAGTGGACGTCTGTATTTATACAGATGCATGGATAGGGTCGTTAAGCACCGTAGTGAGTTAGAAAAAACACACAAAAACAAGTGGGAACACCCGTACAAATCTATATAAATTAGAGGTAACACTATTTCGGGTCATGACAATAAATGCTCCTTTGCAAAGTCCCGATCGCAGTTTTAGCCTTGAGCTTTTTGAGTTATATAAAATATCGAACCTCAATGACTCAACTTAACTTTAAAAATATGGCTGGATTGCAAGGAATAACATGTCTGTAAAAAACTTTCATCAGGCTAAAATGCGCTGACCAGGATCCCTCACTATTTCAAATTTTAGCAAAGAATGAAGTACAAACAGTTTAATATGGAATGCAGTAGTGATAACTTGTCTTATTAGTAATCGCTCAGTTTCCTAATAGTTCGTCATTCATTGCTTTATACGTAACCAGTAACATAATGCTAAAAACACACAATACGTTTGCCGATGGAATAAAGAGAAGGATCCTAATTATTACAAAAAGAAATAGAAACAGTAGCCCGTTCAGAATCAAACAAGCAAACTCGGTGACTGTGTCACCTAGTCAAGCGGTCAAGGTCAGTCAAAAACTGCCAAGTGTTCAAAGCATAGCAAATTCCATACAATAAGCGACTCTAGCAGAGTGGGGAAAAGCGATGTTGGTTTCATACATACCGATATCTTTTTTGAATTAAAAAGGATTTTTCCTATGAAACACACGACCGTATAAAGTAATCAGAGCAGGTTTTCGTTTTTTTTTAATACGTAAGTTATTATAAGTAGTGTGGATAAAGCCCGACTGTACGCGCCGTAAAAATTAGAATATCTTGTTTATTCCTTTAGTACACGTAATATCCTGTATTTACGGACTCACCGTATGTTGTTCGAACTTCCCTAATGAGAAGTCCGGATAAGCGAGCGTTTACAGATACCTCTATAGTTATAAAAAAACATTGATCTGTATCTAGTGTAATTGTAAGATTCATCTAGGGGTATACAAAATATTAACTTACATCCTGCAAAATAAGGCGTGTTTATCAAAGGGAAATCCTATAAACCTTCAAGCATATTAAAATCCGTTTGAACAAAAATGAGACAGTTTAATCAAATAATAACTTATATAAAGGAACTATACATTTGTCTCATAAATCGTAACATTGTTCAAATGACCCAACAGAATTCTCCCACAACCGCAGTCGCAGTTTGCACGCAAAATCTCGAGAAGCATGCACCCTCGAATGTCTTAGTGCGTGTAAAAGACTTTTGCTGGGAAATGAAATTTTAATCCTTCCCGACACTCTGAAATATAACGATTTCCGCGAACAAAGCCCTGACACAGTTGACTCGCTGCAAACAAGTTAATATAGTAATCCACAAAAACCTATACATATAAATATCGCATTTCTTTTATTGTTGCTAATTTTAATCACGCCCAACCAGTCGTGGATGAATCTCTCTGTTAATCTATCTAAAGTAATATCCGTAAGTCATTCAAGCAGAGGTGATTCAGCAGAAATTTTTTTTTTATCTTTTATCTGAATACCAGGAAGTTTTCTCCACTAGCGAGTGATCTCTGGGAAAAACGGATGTAATTTAACACAAAATACGGTCTAAGGACAAACATAAAGCTATATACGTACCTTCGTATAGACTCCCAAAGCAATTTCAAAATAGAGATAAATGACGAAGTTGAAAAATGTTAGTAATAGGAGCCATTAGGAAATCAAAATAGCCCATATATTTTCCCTCAAAACGTCATGCCATAAAAGATCGGACTTGGCGTATCTGCGTAGATTTCTGTCACTTAAACAAGGAAACGACTCCCGATAGTTTCCAGTGCATGTACCGACGACATCTTATCTCTGTTAGGTTAGAATAAATTTTTCACCAGCTTGGACTTACTTAATGCTTTTACCAGATACCATTACCTAAGTGATTGTACCTCATACACCGTTTTCAGCACACTCAGGGGACATTATCAATTTTTTACGTATGCCTCCGGCTTACGTGCGCCCCAATTACAATATAGTGTTTGGATACCCTACATGCTTATATGGTTGGTCTTATAATCTTTTCTAATACCTTAGACAAATTCACATAAACTAGAGCTAGTGCTACAGAGACAAAGACAAATAATCTCAGAGTAAAATATCTAAATGTGAGTTTTTTTTAAAAACCGAACATGTTTATCTAGGTTTTTATGTGTCTTGTCAAGGTCTAAAGTAATCCATGGTAGGTGTCGGCTATTCATAACTTTCCGGTACTTATTAACGTAAAAGGGGGATACAGCACTTTTGCGCTGTAGTGGGGTATTACAATCGTATGTAAATATGTAACTCTTCAATCATGACAGCTCCTTTAACAGCTCTTACGAAGAAGAGCGTAGATTTATTATGGTCTGAAAAGCATCAACAGGCGTTCGATATCTTAAAGCGGAAAATGCAGCTTACCTAACTTAAAAATCCCTGATTTAAATAAGGAATTTTTTTTTTATTGCAACGACGCCCTCAGACCAAGGGGTAAGAGGGATACTACTTCAGTAATATGATAAACAGTTCTTCCCTATAGCTTTTTATTCACGTAAACTAAAGCCCTCTGAAAGTAAATATGCAGTAATAGGCAAGGAAGGGCTAGGTATCTTTAACACTAGTACATTTTAAGTTCATAATCTATGGCTATCCTGATAAAGTCCTAACTGAACATGAGTCCTTTACCGAGTTTTTCAAGGCTTTAATCACAGTCCAAAAGAAACTCGGTGACAAATGATCATTCAGGTCTTTGGAGCCAAGATAAGATATCTACCTGGGAAAGCAAATATCATAGCTGACGCATTATCCCGCAATCCCGCACCATACCGCAAAGAACCATTAATTAGACTAAAAGATATAGAAACATCCGTGCCTATTGTTTAAAACCGTATCTAAACAAGAAAATTCCTTAACCCAAGAGATCGCGAGCATTGAATATCTGGGTTGGAGCGCAGAACTGTACAAACTGAACAAAGCAAGAGTCAACAGACATAAACCCAAAACGATAAACACTTCGAACGGAAACAAACAGAGTCAGCAGCAATAAACACCAAACAATAAAAACACTTCGAACGGAAACAGGGTCAGCGGCTAAGCAAAAACAATAAACACTTCGAGCAGAAACCCTAAAGCAAAAGTATATTAAAAGTATGTGTATCAGAATAATGTAATCAAATGTAATATTATATGTAGGTCTGTGACGAGGAAAACCCGAAGAACACAGCAGAGGACTAACGACCAGGTAGTAGTAATAATCTCTCTCATACCAATCGTCATAAACCTGGTTGCATTCCGTCATCCAGGTTCCCTTCTATGTCACAGAAAGCCAAATCACTGTTTTACTGGCCTACAATGCTTACAGATATAAAAAAGCACATAACTAATTGTAACACGTGTCATGAAAACAAGGGATACACTAAGACACTTGTCAGTTTAGGGCCTATCCTGTGCCAAATCATCCTTGAAAGAATATAAGTTAGAATTATTAACAGAGTTACGAGTCTGACAGAGGGAATAAACACTTCTTAGTGTTAATAGTTCCTTGACACGTTATATAGAATTAATAGCACTAAAACAAACACCGCAATTGAGTGCGTTAGGAATATTTAGAGTGCTAAATCAGTAAACATGGAATTCAACACATAATAATCTGACTCGGGTGGTGTAAATCAATAATAATCTCATAAACACGTGGTGAGAATTCCTTTCCATTAAGAAAACCAATATATATTTTATCACCCAGAGTCAATCGGTTTGGTAGAATAACGGATAATTATATAGGAAGTGTCAATGTCTTACGAGTTACAACTCGTGATATTTGGATCCGAACTGGATTTATAGCGGTTCTCGCGGTTTTAAATACCTTTTATCATTGTTTATATTCTTGTATCTATAGAATTGATGCCGCAAGTAGCCTTATACGTACGCCGCTAGAACACTTTTCCACATATTCAAGCCAACCATTAATTTATCAAATATATATAAAAAGTATATAAATAAATAAATATAAAAAAAAATAAAATAAATATGGATACAAGTGGAGTCAATATAATACACTCCGTAAGAAGTCGGAAGGGTTACAAATTATAATAAAAAAGGAATCACGATAAAATCAATAAGCAACACGTAACCATAGATTAATTAAATATCCAAATATATATGCGTAAAGATTTGAACTCTAACTTAAACGCTTTAGTAATGACAAATAAGCTAAAAGTTTAAACACATATCCAAACCTACTGACATATTGTCTGTCCCCGGTGATTTATATTCGTAGTCAATGGGAAAAAAAAAAAATAATAATAATAATAAATAAATAAATAAATAAATAAATAAAATAAAAAAAATAAAAGAGATTTTAAGTCAGGAAGTCTAGAAGTGAAAAATGTTATCTATGAAATAATCCTATACGTATACAATATATAGAATTTGTATGGAAACCTTTTTCATATAGTTTGAATAAGGAATAAGTATTTAACATAATTACAATTATGCAGATTTCCAACATGAAACTAATATATTGTTCAATTTTGGTACTTTGTGTTTTTTTTTTTTCAGACATTCTTTTCGTGTGGGTCGAGTATTAAAAGATAATAAATTTATCCTAAAGTCGTATTTATTACAGCAAGTAACGTAACTCTTAGCTGGCTGAGAGCAATCTCCTGCCAAGTGACGACGTCACCATTGCCGTATCAGTATTTGTTCCTTTTAACCTCAATAATCTGCTTACACAGGCTTCATCTCGCGCTTGCAAAAGCAGATTGACTGGAGAAAGGAATGCCTAGCCCGAACTTCTCATGGGCAAGGCAGACATGTCTATCCGTATGCGCAATGCAACTTTAGCTAAGGCGTTGCAATCATTTTAAAATTAATAACAAAATAAGCAAATAGAATTTCTATAACAACAAAATGAATTAATTTTTCTGAACCTCATAGACATTTAGAAGTATCAAGATATATATATATATGAAATATTTACTTGCAACATTAGCCTATTACAATTCAGTAAAACATTCATGGGAAAATGTCACATTTTCTTGAAAAACCCAAAGTTTATTTAGAAATTAGTTACATAGTGGGTTTTTTTCGTTGCATCTCCTACCTATTAATAAAGTTTTTAAAATTAACCTCAGAGGATGCGCGCGAGAAAATTGAATATGAAACTTTTGTTAGGGCACATAGGATCAGATTTTATCACAACTTAATTTCAGTTAGCATAGAGAACTACAGAATCATGATTAATCTTCTCTTTGACTCTTATGTTGCCTGGCAATCTTACAAATAGCTCCGTTTTCCACTTCTTTGTCTAGTAATTTACTACCAGTAATATCGAATTTTCTTGGGATTTGTATTGATATCTGTTTATTTGTTATAATTATGGATATTTTTACAGTCATCATAGACCTGGATAGGTTCACTCATTGTTAATGCCATGGATAAAAAAGTTTTGTACAGCGGACTCTTTTGAATTCCAAAATATCAGCGAATTCATGTGGGTTAAGTCTGGTCTAAATGGCTCTCTTCCCTCCCCTGTATTTGGATGTTGTCTGAATTTACTTTGCCCTTGTGACAAGTATAATTTCACTTGCAGGCCGATTAATGGAACCTGGTTACAGTATCCTGCAGTACGAGAGTTTCACATCGCAACTTCAAAAAAATCGTTCTTCGCAGCGGACGACTACAGTCAAGTAACAACCGCCTACAATGTGAAAGGAATTTCATGGACTTCTTCGACCGACACCGTATCTCGTCGTTAATCTCGTTTTAATGCGGAATGCTCCGGCGGCTGTCGGAATCGACTACGAAAGGGACATACTTCCGACAATTACGACCCGAAGGATATTCAACTCTACTTTGCTGGCGAAGGACTCGTGCTGGGGATGTTTTTTTTTATTCATCGCGAACGTAATCGTGTAGCCTTAGGATGCAGAGAATAAGTATGAGCGCAAAATAGAACGTTGGACCCGCCCAGGCAAATTTCCCCTTGTTTTAACCATTGAAAAAGGCCGTTTCATTGGCTATAGGTGGTTGGCTGGAACTGTGTAATGGACGAAAAGTTGTTCGAAAGCTAGTTAAATGTGAAGTAGTATAACCTCGGTCATGTATCCTATATCTATAAATGATCATGAATAACAGAATCGAATATATTTTTTGCGTGTACGCACTAGGAATCTATATATAAATGGTCATAAATAACGGAAATCGAAATATATCTTTGCGTGTACCGCAAATAGGATCTATTTAAAGTGCAACCTATATTAATCGTAATTATATGAATCCATATACATATGTATAAACAAATCAGGTAGCCTATAATCAATCTGTTACCTTTTTTTTTTTTTCTTACCAATATCTGCAGTTATTTATGAGTTAGTATATGAATTAATGAATCAGATATATAACAGTTTTAGCATAAAACATTAATAATTTTTATCAATTCATATATGAAATTTTTTATCAGTTAAAATATGATTTTTATCATGTTAATCTTCTTCTATGCAATTATCAGAGTACATTAGTATTTTCTGTAGCATATGTATCTTAATGAGATGAAGTGGAAAAACTGTTAAAAAAAAAAAAAAATCATTATATATCACGTGATCACTATTATTTTACCAATATCATTGTTTATATTTTATTACTTGAATCAATTCATGTACACAATGAATTTTATTTACTTATATATATATATATTCACATAGTGTCTGTATCACACTCCTATAAGTCAAATGCAAGTCAAGTTTTGAGTAATATTCAGTAGTTGGTTTTGGATAGCTGACCGAGCTGATGTAAGTGTTTACATAATAAAAATATGGAATGTTAGTCCATATATATAAAAGTCTAAAACTAAAGAGGTCAACCAGATTTGCTTGCAGGAATGTGATCAGACTAGAGACGCTAAAGATGACGTATACAATAAAAGTAGGCTAAGATAACATGCCGTCACCTGTAGTCATTCAATTGTTTATAAACATTAGTCCAAGCTCCCTGCTTGAGACAACTACCGCCTACGTGATCTGTAGCGTGTCGCATTTTGATTGTTGTGTTCGTATGAAACTAGTCATTTGTATGTATGTTCATATGTTCGAACTACTGTCTGTTCCTTCATAACTTGTAACAGAGATGGTAGACGAGCAGAAGAGAGTTAGCTATCGTCATTAGAAGACCTGTACCTCTTTACCTAAGCTTTATCATGTAGAGGAATAGGATTAGCCATCATCATTGGCAGAAGCGATCAAGCTATCGTTAATAGAAGACTTGTACAATCATATCTGATCTTCACCATGTAAAACTTCAGAAGAATATATAATTTTTTATACTTAGTGTTTTCTACAAGAACCTCCTCACCATGAGTTTAACACATCGTCGTAATAACCAACAAGATAATACCGACTTCGTAAGTGATCTACAAACCCCCAGACACTCCATTGAAGATGGAAGTGCAATACCAACCGACTTAGCGTATAGATTATCGCAAGTCTAACATTACCTCATAGGGGCCTTATCATACAAGGCACAAGCCCTAATATATATATATATATATATATATATATATATATATATTATATATATATATATATATATAGATATATATATATATATATATATGCTTGAAAATTCACAGTAGACGCACGTGACTTCATAAATAAGCGAATACCACAGGAAAATGATAGTCAGAAATCCAAGCGCTTTCGTCTTTACTATAAGACATTGTCAAGGAGCTAATGAAATACAATTGGAGAGAAAGGTCTCAAGTACACAACAAGATCAAGAATACCAGATGGTTAATTGTCAAAAGGGTACAAATTAAAAGAGATAATCCAGGATTATCGGATATCACACGGTCACAAACCTAAACAGATTTGACCCTAACCGAAATTACAAAGTATCTTTACAGTCCAAAACATGTAAAAACTGAATATATTAATTTTGTTGCTTATATTTATCTACAACTTTTTTCATTATGAAAGCATCAAGTTTAAATAAACCAAGACTTAAATTTAGAACATTTCTATCGTTTGACTTAATGAAACAAAATTCAATGATATTCCTTTTAACTGTGTCATTACATGGGATTAAGGCTCTTGCTTGACTCCAGTTAATAGGATGATCTAAATCTCTCATATGTACGAATAATGTATTCGATATTTGCCCAGTTCTCACAGAATAATCCAGCATCCGATTCTTCCTGTCGATTGGAAGAATCGGATGCTGGATTATTGCTACGGAAAATTGAGAAAGTGCTGCAACCGTCTTGAAAGGAAGCTTCAAGTCAAGCTGAAGAATCTTATTGCTGAAAGCGACTGGACTAAGCATGCTAACGTGGACTTCATGATTAATTTATCAGACAAACCAGTGGATAGTGCTACGACAGTGGCTTTGGGATATGGGTTAAATTTCTGTGTATTTAATGGTAACCTGGACTGTGTCGACATTTCAAAAGCCTTTTGTTATTTGGAAAAATTTAATCAAAACCTATGTCCCTGATGATATCAATATTTGTAAAGGTATTGTGTATGGTGCTATGAGTAAACCTTCTCCCCCTAATGTACCCATGAGATTTCTCCAGGCTTTTAAAACAATTAAAGAAGACGAAACAGTGAAAGTGACAAAAGCAGATAAATCTAATGCAGTGGTAATAATGAATAAAAGTGACTATATAAGAAAAGTAATGACATTGCTAAATGATACTGATACTTATACGAAACTGAGGTCTGACCCTACGCAGACAGTGAACTCCCATTTTGATAAACAAATTAAATCCATTTTGATGGGCTTGGACCATTTAATTAAACAGTTTGCACCACAATGCGCCTCCCTACCTTATATGTATGGTTTAGTCAAGACACATAAAGTCAATAACCCTATCAGACCAATCATTAGTTCAGTGGGCTCAGTTACGTATAATTTATCTAAATGGCTTGTAAAAATTCTTACTCCTTTGGTTGGAAACATTTCTAACACTAATGTTAAAAACAAAGTTGATTTTATAAACAAATTGAATAGTTTAAATTTGAATTTTGATTTTAATATGGTTAGCTTTGATGTTGTCTCTATTTACAAAAGTGCCTGTAGATGACTTACTTGAATATTTGGAGGATGAATTAGAACGTCATGATATTCCCTTAAGTGTAGCAAACTTCATTAGTCTCATAAGGTTATGTATCAAAGATAGTAAATTTTGTTTTAATGGGGAATTTTTTGTACAAAAGTTTTGTCATGGCTATGGGTAATCTCTTATTTCCTGTCCTTAGCAATATTTACATGGAATTTTTTGAGACAAAACTCTTACCAAGAATTTTGCCCCAAAAAGTTATTTGGTTTAGGTATGTGGATGATATTTCTGTATTTGGCCAGTTCACGAAAATCTCCAGGAATTCCTTAATAATCTCAATAATTTTGTCCCTTCTATAAAATTTACCGTAGAGGAAGAAAGAAATTGTATTTTGAATTTTCTTGATGTAACTGTCCATAGAAATGATATAAATTCTCTGTTTTTTCTGGAAATGTTCCTAAGGGCTTTTCGTGTCTGTAGCCCTCAGTTTATTGATGCTGAAATTAAACTATTTATGATATTGCATTGAAACTTAAACACCCAAGGACTTTTGTAGATGTGGCATGGAAAAGAGCTAGAAAAACATTTTATTCAACTAATGACAAACTTGAATTTAGTAAGCATAACATTCTAAAATTACCTTATGATGAAGGGTTTTTAGATATTCCTAGAATTTTAAAGCTTTTTAACATAAATTTTGTCTTCGCTAATATTAATGTCAAGAGTTTTAGTAATAAAAAATTCTCCTAAAGATCTTCCAGGCTGCATATATAAATTCCTTGCAAAAAGTGTGATAAAGTCTATTACGGACAGACCGGTAAATCTCTTTCACAACGTCTCAAACAGCATCAATATTCTGTGAGAACTGGGCAAACATCGAATGCCTTATTCGTACATATGAGAGATTTAGATCATCCTATTAACTGGAGTCAAGCAAGAGCCTTAATCCCATGTAATGACACACAGTTAAAGGAATATCACTGAATCTTGTTTTCATCAAGTCAAATAATAGAAATGTTCTAATTTAAGTCTTGGTTTATTTTAAACTTGATGCTTTCGTAATGAAAAAGTTGTAGATAAATATAAGGCAACAAAATTAATATATTCAGCTTTTACATGTTTGGACTGTAAAGATACTTTGTAATTTCGGTTAGGGTCAAATCTGTTTAGGTTTGTGACCGTGTGATATCCGATAATCCTGGATTATCTCTTTTAATTTGTACCCTTTTGACAATTAACCATCTGGTATTCTTGATCTTGTTGTGTACCTAGACCTTTTCTCTCCAATTGTATTTCATTAGCTCCTTGACAATGTCTTAGTAAAAGACGAAAGCGCTTGGATTTCTGACTATCATTTTCTTGTGGTATTCACTTATATATATAATATTATATTATATATATATATATATATATATATATATTATATATATATATAGTATATATATATATATATATATATTATATATATATATATATATATATATATATATAGTGTGGTGTGTGTGTGTGTGTATGTGAGTGTGAGTTATACACTCATACATACATACATAGACACGCATACTTGTATATATGTATATATATATATATATATATATATATCTATATATATATATATATATATGTGTGTGTGTGTGTGTGTGTGTGGTGTGTCTGCGTGTGTGTGTGTGCTTCTGTGTGTGTGTGTA
>NC_061089.1:52448668-52461168 GCF_015104395.2 Macrobrachium nipponense
TACACACACACACACACACACCACATATATATATATATATATATATATATATATATATATATATATATATATATATATATGTGAATACCACAAAAAATGATAGTCAGAAATCCAAGCGCTTTCGTCTTTACTAAGACATTGTCAAGGAGCTAATGAAATACAATTGGAGAGAAAGGTCTCAGGTACACAACAAGATCAAGAATACCAGATGGTTAATTGTCAAAAGGGTACAATTAAAAGAGATAATCCAGGATTATCGGATATCACACGGTCACAAACCTAAACAGATTTGACCCTAACCGAATTACAAAGTATCTTTACAGTCCAAAAACAAAACTGTAAAAGCTGAATATATTAATTTTGTTGCTTATATTTATCTACAACTTTTTTCATTACGAAAGCATCAAGTTTTAAATAAACCAAGACTTAAATTTAGAACATTTCTATTATTTGACTTGATGAAACAAGATTCAGTGATATTCCTTTTAACTGTGTGTCATTACATGGGATTAAGGCTCTTGCTTGACTCCAGTTAATAGGATGATCTAAATCTCTCATATGTACGAATAAGGCATTCGATGTTTGCCCAGTTCTCACAGAATATTGATGCTGTTTGAGACGTTGTGAAAGAGATTTACCGGTCTGTCCGTAATAGACTTTATCACACTTTTTGCAAGGAATTTCATATATGCAGCCTGGAAGATCTTTAGGAGAATTTTTTATTACTAAACTCTTGACATTAATATTAGCGAAGACAAACAGTTTATGTTAAAAAGCTTTAAAATTCTAGGAATATCTAAAAACCCTTCATCATAAGTAATTTTAGAATGTTATGCTTACTAAATTCAAGTTTGTCATTAGTTGAATAAAATGTTTTTCTAGCTCTTTTCCATGCCACATCTACAAAGTCCTTGGTGTTTAAGTTTCAATGCAATATCATAAATAGTTTTAATTTCAGCATCAATAAACTGAGGGCTACAGACACGAAAAGCCCTTAGGAACATTCCAGAAAAAACAGAGATTTATATACATTTCTATGGACAGTTACATCAAGAAAATTCAAAATACAACTTCTTTCTTCCTCTACGGTAAATTTTATAGAAGGGACAAAATTATTGAGATTATTAAGGAATTCCTGGAGATTTTCGTGAACTGGCCAAATACAGAAATATCATCCACATACCTAAACCAAATAACTTTTTGGGGCAAAATTCTTGGTAAGAGTTTTGTCTCAAAAAATTCCATGTAATATTGCTAAGGACAGGAAATAAGAGATTACCCATAGCCATGACAAACTTTTGTACAAAAAATTCCCCATTAAAACAAAATTTACTATCTTTGATACATAACCTTATGAGACTAATGAAGTTTGCTACACTTAAGGGAATATCTTCTTCTTCTTCTTCTTCCCAGCTTTTCCCATTTTTATATGGGGTCGCCGTTTCGGATGAGCCGTTTCCATCTATTTCTATCTTGCACTTCTGCCCATCATCAATTCCCTTCTCATGTAAATCTCCTCTCACACAGTCCTTCCATCTCTTTCTTGGTCTCCCTCTCTTTCTTCTTCCTTGCACCTCCACTCCCATAGTATGTCTCCCAGCGTGGTCCTCATCTCTCCTCAACAGGTGTCCATACCATCTCAGCCTCCCCTCCTGCACTTTCTTTGATACTTCCACCACCTTAGTTGACCCCCTTATGTAGTCATTTCTGATCCTATCCACTCTTGTTACCCCAGACATCCACCTAAGCATTCTCATTTCTGCCACATCCATCTTCTTCTGCTCTGCTTTTCTCATGCTTGCTGTTTCCGTACCATACAGCATTGCTGTTCTTACCACCGTCTTGTGAAATTTTCCTTTTAACCTAAGCGGCACTCTTTTGTCACAAAGAACTCCCGAGGGCCGCTCTCCTAGTTGTTCCAGCCTGCCTGTACCCGATGTTTTTACTTCTTCTTCCATACTTCCTCCAGCGTTAACAAAAGATCCCAAATACTAAACTTATCAACTCTCCTTATTTGCTCTCCACCAAGCTGAATACTTTCTCTATCATCCCCCTCAGTGGTGGTACACATATATTCTGTCTTGGATCTACTTATTCTCATTCCTCTGTCCTCCAGTACTTGTCTCCATCTTTCCAATTTCACTTCCAGATCTTCCCTGGCTCTCATGCACACAGAACAATATCATCCGCATACAATATGTTCCATGGTACTGTCTCCCCTTACTTCCTCTATTATAACATCCATCACTATGTTAAAGATAATGGCTCAGAGCCGACCCCTGGTGTAATCCTACTCTCACCTCAAAACCTTCTGTCTCCCCAACACTGCTCCTCAGGGAATATCATGACGTTTCTAATTCTCCTCCAAATATTCAAGTAAGTCATCTACGGCAGGCTTTTGTAAATAGAGACAACAATCAAGCTAACCATATTAAAATCAAAATTCAAATTTAAACTATTCAATTTGTTTATAAAATCAACTTTGTTTTTAACATTAGTGTTAGAAATGTTTCCAACCAAAGGAGTAAGAATTTTTACAAGCCATTTAGATAAATTATACGTTAACTGGAGCCCACTGAACTAATGATTGGTCTGATAGGGTTATTGACTTTATGTGTCTTGACTTAAACCATACATATAAGGTAGGGAGGCGCATTGTGGTGCAAACTGTTTAATTAAATGGTCCAAGCCCATCAAAATGGATTAATTTGTTTATCAAAATGGGAGTTCACTGTCTGCGTAGGGTCAGACCTCAGTTTCGTATAAGTATCAGTATCATTTAGCATGTCATTACTTTTCTTTTATAGTCACTTTTATTCATTATTACCACTGCATTAGATTTATCTGCTTTTGTCACTTTCACTGTTTCGCCTTCTTTAATGTTTAAAAGCCTGGAGAAATCTCATGGGTACATTAGGGGGAGAAGGTTTACTCATAGCACCATACACAATACCTTTACAAATATTGATATCATCAGGACATAGGTTTTGATTAAATTTTCCAAATAACAAAAGGAGGTTTTCGGTTTTGAAATGTCGACACAGTCCAGGTTAACCATTAAATACACAGAAATTTAACCCATATCCCAAAGCCACTGTCGTAGCACTATCCCCCCCCCCCCCCCCCCCCCTCCACTGGTTTGTCTGATAAATTAATCATGAAGTCCACGTTAGCATGCTTAGTCCAGTCGCTTTCAGCAATAAGATTCTTCAGCTTGACTTGAAGCTTCCTTTCAAGACGGTTGCAGCACTTTCTCAATTTTCCGTAGCAATAATCCAGCATCCGATTCTTCCAATCGACAGGAAGAATCGGATGCTGGATTATTCTGTGAGAACTGGGCAAATATCGAATGCATTATTCATACATATGAGAGATTTAGATCATCCTATTAACTGGAGTCAAGCAAGAGCCTTAATCCCATGTAATGACACAGTTAAAAGGAATATCATTGAATTTTGTTTCATTAAGTCAAACGATAGAAATGTTCTAAATTTAAGTCTTGGTTTTATTTAAACTTGATGCTTTCATAATGAAAAAAGTTTGTAGATAAATATAGCAACAAAATTAATATATTCAGTTTTTACATGTTTTTTGGACTGTAAAGATACTTTGTAATTTCGGTTAGGGTCAAATCTGTTTAGGTTTGTGACCGTGTGATATCCGATAATCCTGGATTATCTCTTTTAATTTGTACCCTTTTGACAATTAACCTCTGGTATTCTTGATCTTGTGTGTACTTGAGACCTTTCTCTCCAATTGTATTTCATTAGCTCCTTGACAATGTCTTATAGTAAAGACGAAAGCGCTTGGATTTCTGACTACTATCATTTCCTGTGGTATTCGCTTATTTATGAAGTCACGTGCGTCTACTGTGAATTTTCAAGCATATATATATATATTATATATATATATATATATATATATATATATATATATATTAGAGAGAGAGAGAGAGAGAGAGAGAGAGAGAGAGGAGAGAGAGAGAGAGAGAGAGAAATACATGCACAGAGCTATTTAGAGGCTACTCATCACGTCTGTCACAGACCCCATTCGGAACATCAAGTGCTTTTAAGAGAGTCCCATGTCGATCGTTCCCTTGTGCCTCTAAACGCTCTCGAGTATACGAGAGGCATAGGTACGTTAGTTAAGGCCCTCATGGGAGACGACGAAATTTGTTATTTTTCTTTATGTCTATTGTGAAAGATTAGTTGCTAGTTAAAACTTACAATTCATGGTTAAATTCATAAAAATTGGAGGATCAGTTGTGAAGGAAAAACTGCGATGCATGGAGAGATGCATACAAATTCAAAGATCAGACGTGAAGAGAAAATTGAAATACATGGGGAAATACATTACAAATGGAAGTCAGTTCGTGACTAGGAAAACTTACGAGACATGTGGAAATACATCAAATGGAAGATCAGTCGTGAAGGAAAAATTACGAGACATGTGGAAATACATAAAAATTGGAGAATCAATCGCGAAGGAAAAATTGCTATACAAAGAGAGGCAACCGTGAAGGAAAAATTAGGATACATGTGGAAATACATAAAGATTGGAGAATCAGTAGCAAAGGAAAAATTGCAATACATGGGGAAATACATAACAATTGGAAGGTCAGTCATGAAGGAAAAATTACAGTGTATGGGGAAAGCCACAAGAATTGGGCTTATCGCCTCCTTGAAGTGCTGGGAAGTTTGTAAGAGTCGTGAAAAACAAAAGCAGGCAGGGAAGTAGGTTATCGAAATGCAAAACAGAACTAGACTGTAATCTTGCAAGAAACACTAAACGAACTTACCTGACTAGGAAGGAAAAATTGCATCAAATGGGGAAAGAAACAAGAATTGGGCTTATCGCCTCCTTAATGTACTAAGAAGTTTATAAGTCATGAAAAATAAAAGCAGAGAGAGAATTAGTTTTCAGTACACAGTTAACCTGTAATCTTGAAAGAAATAGCCAACAAGTTTACTTTACAGGGAACCAGTAACATATGAGTTGGCATTCTGGTGGTGCTCCGTAGTAGATATGAAGACTCCTCCATTCCCCTCTCCACCTCAGCAGAGCAGTGTCTGAAATTATATACGTAGATTAGAGACAGTTCGGGCATTTATTGACAGAAACTGCTTCTATATATAATGACTGTTTGGTAATAAACAATGTTTGTACTTTGGGAATCCAAATTTGATTTTCGGTATTGGCAAGTAGGTATTATTTAGTGAGAATTATATTTGCTAAAATTTTCACTTATTTTTTTCAGCAGAAAATCTGAAATCAAAGGTTACTAGAAATGTTCTAGTAACCTGAAAATACACATCCAACTACTTGAAGGAAATATTCTATAACATATACGAAACTAAACATAACATTAACTTTTCAAGTCTTTAGAATAAAAAAAAAACCTTCTTAACAAAAATCAAATAAACTATAGATGGAAAGTAGAGTTTGACAAAAGGACCCACTTCTTCACAATCAAATACCACATTATATTCTTTCACCGCATTACACAAATTCTATCCTCGTTATTTCAATTCGAGTTGAAAAATGACTCTTGTTTGACTTTGCTTCTCATTAAAATATGAGGCTTTTAAGCAATTAAAGAAAGACTCAATTCCCTCAATCGCCCTAAAAAGTCTCAGCATTTTCATATCCTTAAAAGGCGGCGAGAAATTATGCAGTTATAAATGGTAAAAGACGAGGGATTTTCCGAATTCAAATCATGCTCGGTTTCCCTTAACCAGATTTCTTTGTGTTGACTCTAATTCTTCTTCTCTGTTTGTGTAGGCTGTGACGTATTCCTTCAATGAATCAGTAATTCGGTTCCTCCTCCCTCTCGCCTCCTCCCCCTCCTCCTCCTCCTCCTCCTCCTCTACCCCTCCACTCTTTCTTTTTCTTCTTCTTCTGTGGCAGACACTTTAACCAACTTCTATAAATTATTCCCTTTAACTTTCGTTATTCGATGGTTTTAAAGGAAAAAAGAGCATGTCAAACAATAGCATGAAATAATTGCATGATGCATGATATCAATACCTTGAGGTTAAAATTCTTCAAAGCTGCTTCCATGCTCAATACAAGAAGCTTATGCAAACGTATTTATAGTCACGCAACCTGTATTTGAAAGCACTTTACAAAGAACATGACAAGAGGAATGTACCTTAAAAAATACTTTAATAGATCTTCAATTAACGTTAAATATTCATTTGCTTACGCAGGAAAATTTTTATAACCATTAAAATACTTTAATGAGGCGTGCTTTTTCTGAACTAGCGTTAATATGAAAGATATTCTTTGTATAAAGTTGCTAACCTTTTTTTATACCTATCTTTTTATTGCAATCGTTTGTTGGTGAAATACTTATTAGATTCAAATTCGTGTGTTATAGTCCATCTTGGAAAGTCGGGTTTTCAGTTTCGTAGTATTTGTTAACCTTTTAAAATAGTCATAATCAGAGGACTGACCATTTCAAAGATAATATTTGCAATGTTGAGCTCTTCACCCTCACGAATACGTATAGAGACTCCTCTCTCTCCCACATTGTTATTCATGTGAACCTAACCAGCTAAGTGAAAAATCCAAGGTACTCCTCAGCTGAAGGATAGGGATGCCCCAAGTCACAGGAATCCTACAAGGTAGGATGTTTATGGAAAGGATGTCAATGATGACGGCAATAGGGATGTGACGATAATGAATACTGATGATGTTTTTGATGAAGTTATTATTATTATTATTACTATTATCATTGAAGTTATTGCTACTGTTTAAGTTATATATATTTTCTTTTTATTTAATTATTGCTATTGTATTATTATTACTCAAGTTATAATTAGGTGATACATTTCCTTGCCTCTGTAATCATCATAATTATCTCTAACTTGTCGTTACTGCTGCTGTTAAATGCACCGTTTTTATCGCCATTATTATAATTTTTATCATTCTTATGCTGTGAATATCAAATTGCCTCTGAAAATGGCAAAGAAAGTAAAAAAAATCCTTTTCGGTTCCTATACTTCCATTTTTTCTTTCTAAGTGTTGACAGAATGTCAGTATCAAATATGATCCCGATAAAGGACAAATCAAAGTTAAAATATGTCGTAAATAAAGTGCCTTATGAAATGCTGAGTGCTGAAGATAGAAAGTAAAGGAATTTTGATGGTCTCATGAATAACAAAAGGGGGGGTTGGAAACTAATGAAAAATGTGCTTATTTGCAACAGCTGTGAAAATAGCAATAGAAAATGCGTAACTAAATTAAAGCAAATAATCTCTGACTACTATTCGCGAAGATAACAGCCACAATAACACAATGGAAATAAATAAAAGCAAACCATTTTACTTCTTGGTCACCAAAGTATCAGTGGCTGCAAAGCCTATAGCAACAACAACGCAAGGAAATAAATAAACACAGTATATTTATTTTCTTTGCCACCGGGGTAAAAACAACAATAGCGCCAACTTTAATTACGACAGCACAACAAAAAGAAACAAAAGCAAAATCCTGATAAAATCAGGACTCCCCTTCCCCACCCTTTACTCCCCACCACTTCTCTCCCCCACTCTTTCTCTCACCCCCCACCCCATCCATTCCCTATCCCCCAACCCCACTCCCCAAATAAGGAGCGTGAGGACACATTTCTCCGGCTGTTGTTTTCGAAAGGGTTACACCAACACACTCCAACGAGCTGAGAGGAACTCTTCTGTCCCGGAATCTCTACGCCAGGGGCTCGCTCACGCACTCCCTTTTGTCCCTTCGGGATAACTGTCTAGCCTCATCCACAATCTCTCTCTCTCTCTCTCTCTCTCTCTCTCTCACTCTGCTCATTTTCTATGGTCTCTTGAAGTCTGTCTGTTTATCTGTGCCTTTGACGATCTCTCTTTCTTTCATTCCCTCTCTCTCCTTTCTTTCTCCTCTCACCTTTCTCTCTATCTTCCCCCCTTTCTCTCTTACTCTCTATTTTCCTTTCCTTCTACCCTCTCTCTCTCTCTCTCTCTCTCTCTCTCTCTCCACTTTTCCTCGGAAAAGAGGACACAGAAACTACTATGAGATTCAGGGCCTCTGTAACACGGTTTTTTCGCAATAACTTTTTATCTATGCTTTTCATAGATATAATGCTTAGTCAGAATACACATTATATCTACACATAAATTTTGACTGCATTCTGCATTACGTACGTTGAATAAATTGGTACTTACAATGTAAAAGTGACTCTTTTTGAAAACGGGCCAACTTACTCAGAGAAAAGGTTTCGAACGCACTCGTTACGTAACTTGTGACAGCATGTCTTCCCTCTTTCTCGATGGATGATTGGCTATACGTAACAAAGGCTATACCTCTGGCAACAATGGCAAACAAATTTAAATACAAGCAAAGCAGCACAATTTTATGAATTCTGAACCTTTCCACTGATAATTGTCATAATGAACAAACCAACAAAATATATTAATAAATACAAAAACACTTCGATTATTAGTCTAACTCCCAAAATAAGTTTCCTAAGAAATTACAGTCTGCTTTATAAGTCACAATCAGATTGACAAGATGTAGGGAATAGATGGTAATTTTCAAAAACATAGTAGACAAGATTGTTTTGATAACTGCTATATCCAATGTCATGCAATTTTTATTTATTGGCTATCTACCAATTTACTGAAAAAAAAATAGCCGGTACTATATTTTGGCTTTAAACTTTCACCAATAATTATCGTCAGAATGATAACTTCATGAGGCTCCACCCACTTTGGCCTCGTTATAATTCAGGATAACACTGAAGGCTATCATGGACATTGTTGGATTAGAAAATTTAACTTCTGGCTATAAAAACTCATTTCTCGAGTAGTTGTAAGAAGTGCTAAATGATCCTCAAGGATCCCAGCAGTTGGCCTAAACGTTTAATTCATGTATATTACTGCTATACTGTTGCGGCACTACTGCTACAGTAGTATTACCACGCTAGCACAGATACCCCACCCACATCTATGTATCGTTCCGCCATTCATAAAGTCTTTGGGTTTCAGAGCCGATGGAACAAGATGAATGGGTTTCTAGTGGATGGGCGGCGCAACATTTCGTAAAAAGGTGTTTACTTTGCTTACGTAATGAATGTTTTTCGACTCTTGGCTCGGAATCATTGGCCATGGCGTCGGCTAGATAATTTTTACTCTAGAAAATTTAAAACTATCGGGTTTAGGTTATTGATAATGCTGACAAAATTTGTGTGTGGTTGTAAAATATACATATGTCACCTTTCAGCTACATCCGATGCTTTGATAAAGAGCAAAGTCCAAAAAACCGTGTTACAGAGGCCCTGAATCTCATAGTAGTGTGACACATAAACTGACAGTTCAAATACAGAAACAAAGAAATGGTGCTGCAGCTCCAAGTACACATCAATCATTAGACCACATCTTGAATATGCAGTACAGTTTTGGTCACCAACACTACGAAAGGACATAAATAAGTAAGACCCACAAAGTTAATTCCATCCATAAGGCAAATAGGTTATCAAAGACGACGAGAGAGCCTGAAAATGTACGACTTAGAAACACGACGATTGCCAGAACAACTAATAGAGACTCAAAATAATGAAAGGCATAACAAAAGTACAGTAACCTCTTCACATTAAACGAAAACCAGACGAGAAATAATGGATGGAAACTAGAACTGAAGAGATACAACACATCTCACTGTGGGAACTTCTTCACATACAAGATATGTGACACATGGAATAAACTACCACCAGAAGTTGTAAACAGCAACAGTGTGGAAGAGTTTGAGAGAAAGATAGACAAAATCAATAGAACACTGAATGAATTGTAAAATCTGCTCCTGGAGATGACCTGAGCACAGAGAACAAGATGTCTCCTCGGATGGACTGATAAGCCTTTGTAACTCCAATTTTTTTTTGGTCTTCTTTCTCTTTATCTTCTCCACGATCCTTTTTTCTCTCATTCTATTGTGTCAGAATCTGCTCATGTAAATAATAGGAGATCATAGCAAAACTTGTAACTACATTCTATTCTCAGCCATACAGAGCTGTAAGCGATGTCTTCATTCTCTTTTCTTTAAACGAGATTATATCTATATTGCAGAGCAAAATGTTTGGTGGAAAGGCATGGAAATATCAAGGCCGCTGAATTCTCGTTTTTCTGATCTCGACACTAATGCTAGAAATAACTGAAGGTGACCTTCTAAGAAGCATTCGTCGAAGCGCACGTTTATATAATACACATACATATATATATATATATATATATATATATATATATATATATATATATAATAATACGGACACGTACACATTCAAACATTGTATATAAGTATCAACTTATATCCATACAGAGAGAGAGAGAGAGGGAGAGAGAGAGACGAGAGAGAGAGAGAGAGAGAGAGAGTTTAATGAATATACAATAAATCTAGCTAAAGGGGGTCAGAAGTTTTGCTAAGGTGTAAAGTGTGGTGCTTCTCCCCAGAGAAATCAGAAGATATGGAGAAAGCATTTGAAGCATGTCTATATTACCCTTAATTGGGTTGAAGAAAAGAATTTTCATCAAGGTATAGACGTCTTTCCTAAGTTTAAAATGGAGCTTTAAATCTATTTTTGTAACACAGTAATTAATTAAAGAATCTTGTCGCTTCACTTTAGATTGTAGCTTAGTGCAATTTTTCAGACACTACAACCTATAATTTTGGAAAATTCCAAGTAAAAACTCTTATTGTCAGACAAATTAATCAAGAGTGGAAACTAATACATTTAAAATATACTCTGGAAAAATATTCCCCATAACATTTTCCTTATTTCTGAGTTAATTTTGCACTAAATTTAGAATGATATGGTTGGTTATTCAATAAACAATTTTAATTTTTCAGACCTACAAAAGCGGATGATGTGAACAATTATACCTAATAATAGCATACATATTCATGTTTTTTATATTTCTTTGTGTCCCTTTGTTTCCGTATTCAAGGTAAAAACAGTAGTGATTTTTTACCAGTTATTTCAAAATAAATATTGTTTATTATAAAGTTGAACAATAAAAAAATGAGATATTAGAGCATATGTTGTGATGGATTTAACAGTTTTGAAGACCACTGATTTGCATGAACTTAATACAAATAACATTAGACAGAAAGGAATAAATAATAGTACTTCAAAGCAGGTAACAATAAACATTCGTGTAACAACTTTCCTTGCCGTTAATGTTTTTATTAAAAATTTCTGATGACGTCACCAACCATAGGCAAGCCTAGGATGCTGCAGACGCTTTTTGCTCTTGATGTTGACGTAGGTGCCAGGTGTCACTTACGTAAACATAAAAGATTCAAGTTTCGACAAATATTCACTTCAGGGATGTCTGCTCACACATCGTCGTAGCTATTAATAGCATGGACTCATAGGAGGTGTAATGGTATATGCTCTTGGTCTCCTTACATAATATTATCTGTATTTTTTAATCTAAAAAGTTGCCAGCTAGTCTTTTCCACTCTTATGCAAACGCGACCTCTACTTGGGTGGCCACTTGGGTGAACTTTAATTCTTACAAAAAAATTGGTTTTGCATCGTTAATTCTGATTTACCCCCTTACAATAATATTGAATAGTTATATGATTTGTAAAAAAAATTCATTAAATAAGAAAGTTAATAGTATAAGCTGCTTATGTTAGAACTATAAGTACCTTTTGCCTATTCCTCCAGACTCCTTGGATAAGGGATATGTATCTGGAAACTCTTTATTGACAATCAATTTCCACTATAAGAACATTTCCCTATTTCAAATCTATTTATAAGTATTTTATCAAGAATTTAAGAATTTGTGACAATACACATATATAGCAAGACAAGATATGTTTAATTATTCTAACCGTTTAGAGTTGGAAGGATGGTGACTTATGGCAACATTTCATTCAGCAGATGCAATTAATGACGTCATGAACAGCCAATTTCCAGCCTAAAAAGAAGGAAATGTAGAGAGTTCCTCAAGTTAAACATTGCTGTTTGTATTTTTTTCAAAATCCATCAGAGATTCCGAGGATTCCTATTCATTCCATCGTTTTTTATGGCATATGTTTGAAAAATGATAATAGGCATTTATTGAAAACCTATGCAACTGGTCATTTAATCAGCAATTATCCAAAAAACACCAAGAATTATTTATTGTGCGCAAGGAACAGCAGGTGAGAGAATGGGCACAGGAAGAGTTTTATTTTTATACTGGAGTAGAGTAAAAAGATAAATAGAAGGATAAAAAAAGAGAGAGAGAGAGAGAGAGAGAGAGAGAGAGAGAGAGAGAGAGAGAGAGAGAGAGAGAGAGAGAGAGAGGAGCAGCAGCAGCAGCCAGCCGTGTGTTTATTGCTCCCCGCTAACTTAGAGACATCTGAAGGTAGGGAGAAAATGTTTGATGCAGGTCTATAAAGCCCCTAATTGGACTGAAGTAGAAAATATCCATCAGTTGGACTGAATATATGTACGTCTTCTCTTAAGCTACAAAGAGAGATTTATTTAAATGATA
>NC_061089.1:52466168-52468668 GCF_015104395.2 Macrobrachium nipponense
AGAGCATCAAGGAAATAGTTACCCTAATCCAGACTGTAAGGATTGTATCTGGGGACATCAGGATGGAGTTTGGAATAGAAAAATGCGCCTTAGTCAACATACAAAAAGGCAAAGTAACGAGAACTGAAGGGATAAAGCTACCAGATGGGAGAAACAACATCAAACACATCGATGAGACAGGATACAAATACCTGGGAATAATGGAAGGAGGAGATATAAAACACCAAGAGATGAAGGACACGATCAGGAAAGAATATATGCAGAGGCTCAAGGCGATACTCAAGTCAAAACTCAACGCTGGAAATATGATAAATCCATCCACACATGGCATGCCAGTAATCAGATACAGCGCAGGAAATCAGTGGGAATGGACGAAGGCAGAACTCCGCAGCATAGATCAGAAAACCAGGAAAACAAATGACAATACACAAAGCACTACACCCAAGAGCAAATACGGACAGACTATACATAACACGAAAGGAAGGAGGGAGAGGACTACAAAGTATAGAGGACTGCGTCAACATCGAGAACAGAGCACTGGGGAAATATCTGAAAACCAGTGAAGACGAGTGGCTAAAGAGTGCATGGGAAGAAGGACTAATAAAAGTAGACGAAGACCCAGAAAATATACAGAGACAGGAGAAAGACAGAAAGAACAGAGGACTGGCACAACAAACCAATGCACGGACAATACATGAGACAGACTAAAGAACTAGCCAGCGATGACAATTGGCAATGGCTACAGAGGGGAGAGCTAAAGAAGGAAACTGAAGGAATGATAACAGCGGCACAAGATCAGGCCCTAAGAACCAGATATGTTCAAAGTACGATAGACGGAAATAACATCTCTCCCATATGTAGGAAGTGCAATACGAAAAATGAAACCATAAACCACATAGCAAGTGAATGCCCGGCACTTGCACAGAACCAGTACAAAAAGAGGCATGATTCAGTGGCAAAAGCCCTCCACTGGAGCCTGTGCAAGAAACATCAGCTACCTTGCAGTAATAAGTGGTACGAGCACCAACCTGAAGGAGTGATAGAAAACGATCAGGCAAAGATCCTCTGGGACTATGGTATCAGAACAGATAGGGTGATACGTGCAAATAGACCAGACGTGACGTTGATTGACAAAGTCAAGAAGAAAGTATCACTCATTGATGTCGCAATACCATGGGACACCAGAGTTGAAGAGAAAGAGAGGGAAAAAAATGGATAAGTATCAAGATCTGAAAATAGAAATAAGAAGGATATGGGATATGCCAGTGGAAATCGTACCCATAATCATAGGAACACTAGGCACGATCCCAAGATCCCTGAAAAGGAATCTAGAAAAACTAGAGGCTGAAGTAGCTCCAGGACTGATGCAGAAGAGTGTGATCCTAGAAACGGCACACATAGTAAGAAAAGTGATGGACTCCTAAGGAGGCAGGATGCAACCCGGAACCCCACACTATAAATACCACCCAGTCGAATTGGAGGACTGTGATAGAGCAAAAAAAAAAGAAAAAAAAAAAAAAAAAAAAAAAAAAATAATAATAATAATAATAATAATAATTAAGAATAATAATAATAATCTTATTTCAGCTCTCGGGGTTACACAAAGGGAATACAATGCAGTAAACAAAATTTAAGATGGAATTGCATAAAAATCGACAACAGTAGCAAATGACGTAATGATTTCAAGTTGAACCAGATTCCTGGCTAATGACATCCTCAACTAGAATATCATGTATCAATAAAAAATCTTTAAATGATTGATATATTTAAACAACATCATAACATTACATACTAAGCTAATTAATCATTAGTATAACAAATCCTCTTGTCGAAATGCAATGTACTTTGTTTATTAATTTCTCGGAAAACCATTGTTATTAAAGTTGGTATGGTTATCCGCCTGCATTTTTTCTTAGAACATTTCTTTGGAAATATTTGTAATATTGATGTTCTAAGGCATAATTGTTGTTTGTATGGTTTGTTTGTTTGTATGGTGTTTTTGTTTTACGTTGCGTGGAACCAGTGGTTATTCAGCAACGGGACCAACGGCTTTAAGTGACTTCCGAACCATGTCGAGAGTGAACTTCTATCACCAGAAACACACCTCTCTGACCCCTCAAGGGAACTCCCGAGAATCGAACTCGCGGCCACCGAGGTGATGGCCAAGACAATACCAACCACGCCACAGAGACGCTCTCTAAGGCATCATTACATAGCCCTGTGTGAACAGAATCGAAAAGCAAGGGGGAAATTTATTGACAAATTTCGCTTTCATTATTATTGCTTCATATGAAACTCAAATGATGCAAATCTACTGACATTCTGAATATACAAGAAAACACACATCCATCCATATACATGCCACAAACACATACAAGAAGCATACTTTTCGAATGAGAATTTATACACACACACACACACACACACACACACACACACATATATATATATATATATATATATATATATAAATATATATATATATATATATATATATATA
>NC_061089.1:52473668-52478331 GCF_015104395.2 Macrobrachium nipponense
ATAAAAGTCTTTTTTTATAGCATTGCCAATAAACTGCTGGTAATAAAACTGTCTGTTAGGAGTATCGATTGACATTAACTTAACTGAAAATAATAACTATATGCTTTTTCAGTGCTATTAATCATGCAGAAATAAAAAAAAAAGAAATAAGTAAGTCCAATAAGCAAGAACGTTTCTTATTGGTAGTAGAAGCAAACATGAAGAAAAAAAATTAGGTATTAAAAGTCAGTTCCAGTAGTATAACGTTCCTATTGGGGGAAGGGGGGGGGGGATTTAGGGGGGGGGGTATAAAAGGGGGGTAAGTCCAGGTTAGGTAAGGAACGGGTTCCCCTTAATTGGTAGTAGTGAAGCAAAGATTAAAATATTAGGTATATAAATAACTGGCCGTGAAGCCTTTTGAAAAATTTAATCCATTTTCATACGCATGTCTCGTTTAGGAATATCACTAGAGAAACTAAAAGGTTTCAACTTTTTCATATACAGTTTCTGCCTCCTTATTTCCACAAAGAGTTAGATCACAAAGAGTCTAGTTACCAGTGATTTCACGGACAACTTTTTAAAACATAAGAGCTGATAAGAAATATAAAAGTAATCTTAATATGACATTAAAAGGATTAATTGTCACATGTTGTCAAAATAATTCGGTTAAGAAATTCTTCAAATAAGTAGAAAAACAGTTTCATCTTCCTTTGGTTAAATTTTTTTTCTTAAATATCTACCTAATCTTAATATGACATTGAAATTACTAATTGTCAGATTTTGTCAAACTAATTCGTTCAAAAATTTTTTTTTCAAATAAGCAGAACACCAGCTTCATCTTCTCTTGGCTGAAGTCTTAGGAGACGAAAATTCCCTTCATGAAAAAATACTGTGTGATAAGTTGAGAAATAGGACGGCAAAGCGCACGAAGTTAGGAGGGAAATTTCTTTATATGCATAAGACTGCTCATCTCAGAGAACGAATCCCGGAACTTATTTCATGCAGGCTTTCTTTATCTCGAAAATGGAAGAATAAAAGGGAGTCATTTGACTTAACTGCCCCAAGAGATTTCCCTTGGTCTATTTCGAGGTCTTCAGAAGTGAAGATATGAAAGAAAATATGGATAATAATGAAAACTAAGAATGGAAATATCTCAGCTTCTTTAAAGTCAGGACGATGAAAAGTAAGAAGTAATGAAAGAAATGCAAACTTTACGGGGTTTTGATTAAGCAAAATCATGTAGGTTTTCCATCATATTTCTTAACTATAAGGAGGGTAAGATCGCAAAAGTTTTATATGAATTGTTAAGTTCCTTTCATGAAAATACTATTAAAAAATATTTTTTTCAAAATTAAAAATGATAAATTGAATAACATAATAAGTTAACGTAGATGTGACTGATAACCAAAGGCAGATACTGATCGTAGTTTTTATCTGCCCAAGAAACATTGGATCTTTTAATTAACTAATATCACAAGTTAAAAAGCAAAAATAGATCTAATACCATAATAAGGTAATGCTAGGCAAATCATGTAAGACTAATTAACAAAAAACATAATGAGAACAGCATGGTTACTACAATTTCATGAAACTTACTTTATTTTTAATAAAATAATTAATGTAAAATCTCAAAATATTTACTTAAAATCTCCAGATAACGATGTTTGATACTATAAAAAGTCAAACATTGCTTGAATTTCATTAATTTTTTTTTTCATTTATAAAAAAATAATTCATTAAAGATCTCAAAACTTTTATTCGGACTCTGCAGATCTCAAAATTTTTCTTCGAAATCTCCAGATAATGCCGTTTGATACTATTGAAAGGCAATGAACAAAATTTCCGATAGGCTAAAAAACTGAAAACAGAAAAAAAAAAATAATACTATATTAATTCAGCTTCAGGATTTTCGGCTCATAGTCTGTCGATTCTAATTAACAGCAAAGCTCTCAACGGGATTAAAGTGATATTTTCATAGGTGGGTCATTATGCCTTATTTTCTATTTTTATATTTTTTTAGTTTTTATTTGGTTTTATGATATTCTTTTAATGTTTTCCTTTTTTTCTAATCAGCATGTAACATCGGAATGATGGCAGAAGTCTTGCAAACCTCTGACTTTTTATTTATTTATTTATTTATTTATTTTTTCGTTAAGGAAACAATTCTATTTCTCATATCTTGATTATAAATCTATGAATAGAAAGTTTTCTGTTATTTTTATTAGGTTTTATGTATATCTTATTTTTAAGGATTTTCGTTTTTAAAGCATGAAGTAATATCGGAATGATAACAGGAATCTTACAAAAGTTTGAATTTCCATATTTTTATTTGGCCTCATTGAGTTGACCCTTTGTGTGTGTGTGTGTGTGTGTGTGTTGAGGTAAAAGAAAAATACTTCCGTTTCTCATACGTCGATTATAAATCTATGGTTATACAGTTTTCAACTAAACTATGACATTTATAGTATGTATAAATGCTATACAAAAGTTTTTCCGTAATTTAAATACAAATTTCATATTTAAATTACAAGAAATTTTATTTTGTTTACTGCTATTTTGCTTCTGACAATTATATATCCTCTAGGATAACTTTCAAGCTAAATTTTTGGAATGGAGTGAGTGTTCTCGACAATTCCTTTTACTATAAAAATTCGGACAGTTTGTTTTACGGTAAAATGATTATCCATCATCCAATTTTACGACTACAACTAATAATAATAATAATAATAATAATAATAATAATAATAATAATAATAATAATAATAATAATAATAATAATAAGATCAGAAAACCAGGAAATATATGACAATACACAAAGCACTACACCCAAGAGCAAATACGGACAGACTATACATAACACGAAAGGAAGGAGGGAGAGGACTACTAAGTATAGAGGACTGCGTCAACATCGAGAACAGAGCACTGGGGCAATATCTGAAAACCAGTGAAGACGAGTGGCTAAAGAGTGCATGGGAAGAAGGACTAATAAAAGTAGACGAAGACCTAGAAATATACAGAGACAGGAGAATGACAGACAGAACAGAGGACTGGCACAACAAACCAATTCACGGACAATACATGAGACAGACTAAAGAACTAGCCCAGCGATACACATGGCAATGGCTACAGAGGGGAGAGCTAAAGAAGGAAACTGAAGGAATGTAACAGCGGCACAAGATCAGGCCCTAAGAACCAGATATGTTCAAAGAACGATAGACGGAAATAACATCTCTCCCATATGTAGGAAGTGTAATACGAAAAATGAAACCATAAACCACATAGCAAGCGAATGCCCGGCACTTGCACAGAACCAGTACAAAAAGAGGCATGATTCAGTGGCAAAAGCCCTCCACTGGAGCCTGTGCAAGAAACATCAGCTACCTTGCAGTAATAAGTGGTACGAGCACCAACCTGAGGGAGTGATAGATAACGATCAGGCAAAGATCCTCTGGGACTATGGTATCAGAACAGATAGGGTGATACGTGCAAACAGACCAGACGTGACGTTGATTGACAAAGTCAAGAAGAAAGTATCACTCATTTATGTCGCAATACCATGGGACACCAGAGTTGAAGAGAAAGAGAAGGAAAAAATGGATAAGTATCAAGATCTGAAAATAGAAATAAGAAGGATATGGGATATGCCAGTGGAAATCGTAGCCATAATCATAGGAGCACTAGGCACGAGTGTGATCCTAGAAACGGCACACATATTAAGAAAAGTGATGGACTCCTAAGGAGGCAGGATGCAACCCGGAACCCCACACTATAAATACCACCCAGTTGAATTGGAGGACTGTGATAGAGCAAAGAAAAAAAAAATAATAATAATAGTAATAATAATAATAATAATAGTAATAGTAATAATAATAATAATAGTAATAATAATAATAATAATAGAAGCAATAGAAGATGTAAAACAGAGGCTTAAGGCCAAAGCACATAAGATCCAACGGTGCATGAACAGGAATAAGGGATACCAACAGAACAAACTATTCGGAACTAACCAGAAAAGACTATACAGCCAACTAAGAGGGGAAGACAACCACCAAGAAATTCCTGAAGCCGAACCAAGTGAAAGACTCCAGGAAAACATAAGGAGCAATCCGGTATCACACAACAAACATGCAACATGGCTCCAGGAAGTCAAGGAAGTAGAAACAGGGAGAATAAAACAAAGATTCACAGAGATCACGACAGACACAGTCAGACACACCAACTAAAGAAAATGCCAAACTGGAAAGCCCCAGGTCCCGATGAAGTCCATGGATACTGGCTCAAAAACTTCAAGGCCCTACACCCACGAATAGCAGAACAACTCCAGCATTGTATCTCAAATCACCATGCACCCAAATGGATGACCACAGGAAGGACATCATTAATACAAAAAGACAAGAGTAAGGGAAATATAGCCAGTAACTACAGGCCTATTACCTGACTACCAATAATGTGGAAGTTACTAACAGGTATCATCAGTGAAAGGCTATACAACTACCTAGAGGAGACAAACACCATCCCCCACCAACAGAAAGGCTGCAGAAGGAAGTGTAGAAGTGTAGGGGCACAAAAGACCAGCTCCTGATAAAACAAAATGGTAATGAAGAACAGTAGGAGAAGGAAAACCAACCTAAGCATGGCATGGATAGACTATAAGAAACCCTTCGACATGATGCCACACACATGG
>NC_061089.1:52478831-52483831 GCF_015104395.2 Macrobrachium nipponense
CCACACACATGGCTAATAGAATGCCTGAAAATATATGGGGCAGAGAAAACACCATCAGCTTCCTCAAAAATACAATGTGCAACTGGAATACAATACTTACAAGCTCTGGAATAAGACTAGCAGAGGTTAATATCAGGAGAGGGATCTTCCAGGGAGACTCACTGTCCCCACTACTCTTTGTAGTAGCCATGATTCCCATGACAAAAGTACTACAGAAGATGGATGCCGGGTACCAACTCAAGAAAAGAGGCAACAGAATCAACCATCTGATGTTCATGGACGACATCAAGCTGTATGGTAAGAGCATCAAGGAAATAGATACCCTAATCCAGACTGTAAGGATTGTATCTGGGGACATCAGGATGGAGTTTGGAATAGAAAAATGCGCCTTAGTCAACATACAAAAAGGCAAAGTAAACGAGAACTGAAGGGATAAAGCTACCAGTATGGGAGCAACATCAAACACATAGATGAGACAGGATTACAAATACCTGGGAATAATGGAAGGAGGGGATATAAAACACCAAGAGATGAAGGACACGATCAGGAAAGAATATATGCAGAGACTCAAGGCGATACTCAAGTCAAAACTCAATGGCGGAAATATGATACAAGCCATAAACACATGGGCAGTGCCAGTAATCAGATACAGCGCAGGAATAGTGGAATGGACGAAGGTAGAACTCCGCAGCATAGATCAGAAAACCAGGAAACATATGACAATACACAAAGCACTACACCCAAGAGCAAATACGGACAGACTATACATAACACGAAAGGAAGGAGGGAGAGGACTACTAAGTACAGAGGACTGCGTCAACATCGAGAACAGAGCACTGGGGCAATATCTGAAAACCAGTAAAGACGAGTGGCTAAAGAGTGCATGGGAAGAATGACTGATAAAAGTAGACGAAGACCCAGAAATATACAGAGACAGGAGAATGACAGACAGAACAGAGGACTGGCACAACAAACCAATTCACGGACAGTACATGAGACAAACTAAAGAACTAGCCAGCGATGACACGTGGCAATGGCTACAGAGAGGAGAGCTAAAGAAAGAAACTGAAGGAATGATAACAGCGACACAAGATCAGGCCCTAAGAACCAGATATGTTCAAAGAACGATAGACGAAAATAACATCTCTCCCATATGTAAGAAGTGCAATACGAAAAATGAAACCATAAACCACATAGCAAGCAAATGTCCGGCACTTGCACAGAACCAGTACAGAAAGAGGCATGATTCAGTGGCCCTCCACTGGAGCCTGTGCAAGAAACATCAGCTACCTTGCAGTAATAAGTGGTACGAGCACTAACCTGAAGGAGTGATATAAAACGATCAGGCAAAGATCCTCTGGGACTATGGTATCAGAACAGATAGGGTGATACGTGCAAATATACCAGACGTGACGTTGATTGACAAAATCAAGAAGAAAGTATCCCTCATTTATGTCGCAATACCATGGGACACCAGAGTTGAAGAGAAAGAGAGAGAAAAAATGGATAAGTATCAAGATCTGAAAATAGAAATAAGAAGGATATGGGATATGCCAGTGGAAATTGTACCCATAATCATAGGAACACTACGCACGATTTCAAGATCCCTGAAAAGGAGTCTAGAAAAACTAGACGCTGAAGTAGCTCCAGGACTCATGGAGAAGAGTGGGATCCTAGAAACGGCGCACATAGTAAGAAAAGTGATGGACTCCTAAGGAGGCAGGATGCAACCCGGACCCCCACACTATAAATACCACCCAGTCGAATTGGAGGACCGTGATAGAGCAAAATAATAATAATAATAATAATAATAATAATAATAATAATAATAACCCAAAGGGCAAAAACAAATGTTCGTAAACAAAATTCAACGGATAAAAATAAAATTACATCACGTTCAGTTGCGTGAATTTTCGCAGCCCTATGATATGGTGGACTATCAATTTTATGATAAACCGGAAATGACGTTGCAAAATACGTATTAAGAGCATTATGGTTTCCTGTGTATCCTACTTTTCAATACAAACGCAACTGCAAAATTTATCACGTCGAGAGTGTAATATTTACGTTGGTTTTTTTACGATGCTTAGTAGAGATTTAAAAAGGAATAAAGAAATATTTGATGGATGCTTTGGTCTGTTCATGCTTTTAGTGAGGTTCACCTTCTGTATGAATCTCGCTATTTGGACTGTACATTTTATGGGTATGTGTGCGTAAGCATTCGCGCATATAATCACGCATAAATAGATGTACCCATAAATACAGCCACGTTAGGAAATTGCTTAATATTTTGGGCAAACAATCCTGTTTAGAAGTCCCAATTATTGGCACATGTAAGGACAACTAAAAAGGAAATGAAAAAGGAAAATATTTTCATTTAAATCAACCAAATCAACTCTGAGGATTCTTATTTGAGAGAGAGAGAGAGAGAGAGAGAGAGAGAGAGAGAGAGAGAGAGAGATTTTTCTCAAAGCAACTTCTAGAGAGCAACACGTATCGTATTCTGACAAGTAACCGAGTCTAAGGCTGCACGTCAGAAATAACCTTTAAACCAGCTCAGTGCTTGTCATGGAACTTCTAATCAATCCGTCACCCGCTCTGCCAGTCATGGACAGAAAGGCTTAACCTTTAGTGATCTTTGAGTTTAGTCTCCATGAGTCTGAATAAAACTGAGGCTAAAGATCCTTAGAAAATGAGAGGCTTTGTGAAGTCGAATAGTGCATTACACAGCTTTTGGTTTAATCCTCATACGAGACAGGACATTTTGACTGAAAAGGTTCGTGTTATCTAAGGAAATGAATTGGAATTTACGTGGAATATTAGCTATTGTGTCTGTGAAGTGAAACCTGACTATACTTTATAGTAGATTTTTTTAAACCTGGCAAACTTGCACTTAACTTGCCCTTAGCTGCTTGTCGCTGATTGGATGAATGTCGTGTTGTCCGAATCTCTCTTTTGTTTTTACACTGTTTCAGAATTGTGATTATACGGCCATAGATTGAGATAAGAGCCAAATTATGTAATGTTATGTAAATACCAGTTGTAATACACTTAAGTATTAAGTACTTACATACCAAATCATTATATAATAGTTAACAGTCATGAAACAACACTCTCCGAAGCTGTAGACTTGAAATATGTTTCAAACGCATGAACTTTAATGTTTAAATTTCTAGCTAGATTTTTAGTGCAATCGTGCCATTGGTGGTTTGGAAAAAAGCAAAACATATTTATTGTACATTGCTGAAGGTTGTATAACGCCTAAGAACAAAATAGTATCGTAGAAAATGTAAGCTTGCCGAACATTTGGGGTGGAGGAGTTGAGAAAGGAACAGCCGGTGATTTGTCGTCTGCTGCACACACCGCCATCATCAATCAGCTTAGAATCGGATATCGAGCAGTTGGCTCACTGTCGTCGATTTCACCTATTTCAGCCATGGCCACAAGAGACGATATGGAACAAAGCAGAGATGAAGGCACTTCAAACACCAGGCATATACATGCTGCTGGCAGTAGGCTTACCAGTCAGTGCCGTAATATAATAATGAATGTTTTTCAAAGTTTCACTTCACAGGGCCCTAGCAAGACAATGAAAGAAATCATTAAGGCGACAGCAACAGCAACTAAAGTTTTGAAATGCAAAAAATGAACATTATGATATATAAACATCTTTATTATTTTATGAAGACAAGAACACCGCAGCCCGCATTTGCACCTCCCGCTGAGAGTACGTCAACTTTCTGTCAACCCCGAGGCTGTTCCTCCCACAACTCCTCCACCCCAAAATTTTCTGACGGCTTACATTTCTACGATAGTATTTTGTTCTTAGGCGTTATACAACCTTCTGCAATGTACAATGAATATGTTTTTTTTTTCAAACAACCAATGGCATGATTGCACTAAAAATCTAGCTAGAAATTTAAACATTAAAGTTCATGCGTTTGAAACATATTTTCAAGTTTACAGCTTCGGAGAGTGTTGTTTCATGACTGTTAACTATTATATAATAATTTGGTATGTAAGTTCTTAATAATTAAGTTTATTACAACTGGTATTTACATAACATTACATAATTTGGCTTTTATCTCAATCTATGGCCGTATAATCACAATTCTGAAACAGTGTGAAAATAAAACAGAGAGATTCGGACAACACGACATTCATCCAATTAGCGACAAGCAGCTAAGTGCAAGTTAAGTGCAAGTTTGCCAGGTTTAAAAAAATCGACTATAGGTTCTAATGACGAAATGATCAAATTATAATGAACCTGAAAACGTTAAAATCAAACATAAAATTGACGTTATGAAAATAAAATCTGGAGCCAAATTAAAGCATATTTAGGTTTTTCTAATGAGACTCGTCCACTATGAACGAGTACAAGTTTTGAAAAGAATGTAATATTGCATTGCAACGAAACAAACTGCTTTACATTTATCGTTAAAACAGAATGGTCTTGACTGTAGAGTAATGAATGATCTTCCAAGACTTATGGGTCCTAGTTGTCAGGCGAGAGAGAGAGAGAGAGAGAGAGAGAGAGAGAGAGAGAGAGAGAGAGAGAGAGAGAGAGAGAGAGAGGTAACATGTGTGATCCATAAACCACTTAAAAATTTATTTCCATGTATGATGCAATCATAATTTTCACACTCTAATATCATTATTTCTTATTCTTAAAATTTTTATAAATTGCCTAGTGATTCTTGTTTTGGGTACTTTAATTATTTTAATAATCATCAAATCCATTATCTATTAAGTCGGTGTATATGAGTAAAATTTAAGAATTTCAATGGAAAATTCATGGAAATCTACTACAATTACACATTAGCCGCTTCATTTATAAAATGGCTCGGCTTTCACATGAATTTTCGCCTACTCGGGGAGTAAGCCTACTAACTGTTGTTGTTGTTGTCCTTGCTGTTGGGGAGAGGGGTAGGAAAGGTCTATAGAAGAGCCTAAAAGGGTCTGAAAAAGGTGTTTCGTTTGAGATAAAGATACAGAAATTT
>NC_061089.1:52486331-52496331 GCF_015104395.2 Macrobrachium nipponense
CTGTAGATGCTTTTCTCGCAAGTCAAAATGCCTTAGTGAAATTTTCCGCATAAAAACGAATATCTTCTGTATATGAATTAATCAATTTACCTTATTTGTTGTTTGTCTTATTCCATATATTTCTGACTCTGTTAAATAAGACAGTTTAATAGCTCCTTGCTCATTTCTCGTTGCTTTCAATAAGTCACGACTTATTCTTTTCGTGAAGGTGCTTGAAGCTCTACATTGTATTTGTTTATCCCGCTAAAATCAATTCCTGTAAGTAAGGGAAGTATGTACAGTGTGCAGACTTTCATATACCATTTTCTCTTTTGGACACGTAATATATAGACGCCCTTTTCAGCGAGCAATTAATGGGAGCAGTTGAGCATGCTGTTTCTGTCAATTATTTCTTAGCATTCACAAGACGCTGAAAAAATTACATTTTTTGTTCCGTGATTTCGTTGCATACCAGAGCAGCATAATGAAATCCAAGGTCTTTTTTACAGCGAAATGACCTGTATAATTGCAGGAATTCACACAAAATACTTAACCGAAAATCTTTTGCAACTCATTAAGTGTTTCATATACAGCCTATTTACTTGCGGTGTCTGTCGAGCTCTTGCAACAGCCAGGTTCTTTCAAATGTCCTAAAGTCATTAGCCTGCATTTGATTTTTAATGATTTTCGTTGAGGGAGAAGTATATAAAATGCTGCTTAAAAAGTAATGGTTTCTAATGCCTCAAATGATGAAATAATAATATAAGAAAAAAAGAGGAACTTGAAAGTCAATAGTAAATCCCTTAATCGCATTCAGTAGCAAATAGAACATGGTTTCTTAGGAGCAGCGAGACGTATGTGTATCAGGTTACTCTTTAGAGGAGGTTATGCAAATGCACTGATGAGACAATCTTTACCTCGTAGGCTATCTCACGCTCGCTTTTGTACCTTAACGATAACAGTCTTCCTGGTTTCTGTCTGTCTGTCTGTCTCTGCCTTTATATGTCTCTCTGTTTCTGTCTCTCTGTCTGTCTCCTCCTGTCTTTCTCAAGTTTGCCTGTATTTTCGATTTTCATAACATCTAAATATATTAAAATGTCTTAAATTTCTACCTTTCTGATATAGTTCTCTCTCTCTCTTAAGCATTCAATTATTTTCGATTTTCAAAAAATTTCATTCAGTAAGATTTATCCGGGCCTTACCATACGGATATAGTTCTCTCTCTCTCTCTCTCTCTCTCTCTCTCTCTCTCTCTCTCTCTCTCTCTCTCTCTAGGCATCTTTCTTAAATGTCCAAATATTTTCGAATTTTTCAAAACACTTCATTCAACGAGATGTCTTTTAGCTTTGTCATACGGATACAGCTCTCTCTCTCTCTCTCTCTCTCTCTCTCTCTCTCTCTCTCTCTCTCTCTCTCTTTCATCTTTCTAAGCCTGCACTATAATGTTCTGTTTTCAAGCCACGTAAATCAATAAGATGTCCCAGAGGCTAGTCCCCCGAATGCCATTCTATGAAACGATTGTTATAATTATTATAAAGCTGATTATCCCTTTCCCGAGCAAATCTGACAATGGCTTCACTCACGTCAAAAGTCCTTTTGCCGTGGTCGCTCTGGTAAATGCGTCCTTTTAGATGTGATTAAGCCTACCAGAATGGACCTTAATTACGTTTAATTTGATAAATTGCCCCTCGGATTAATCGTAAGTAGGCCTACGTCATTGTAAGGCGGTTTGGGTAACTTGTACAAAACTTTAACTATCCATTTTATTTATATCTTGGTCTTTTATTATCTATGTCTACTAAGTCTGCCATTTTGACGTTCAGTTATGTCACAAACGGGCTATCACGATTATTGCCATAAAAAAAAAACTGATTATTATAAGTTCTTGCGAAATTCGATGCGAAAACGCGAACAAATTATGGTAAGGTTTTGGCCGAGTCTTTGATGAGGTGCTTCCAAAAACACTCAATTACGCACCTACAAAGACGTAGTAGACTGTAGATGAGAGAGAGAGAGAGAGAGAGAGAGAGAGAGAGAGAGAGAGAGGGGTGGGGGGCGGGCAAAGGGACGCTGTATATTAGGTTGCAAACCAAGTTTTTAATGATTTTCTCCTTCAGCCTTCCAAGGTTAAAATAAAAAAAAAAAATCTAAAGGTTATACATATTTTCTACGATAATTTAAAACTTTCTTTGTTAGTCTAAATTTGTAGCCAGCCAAGAGCAACATCGCAACCAACTTTTATTTTTTCGTTTTTATTTCTCTTACACGGAAAGCTTTCGGAAAGAAAGTAATGACCTGATTATGAAAGAGCATCCCTGAATGCTCTTGGGAGATTGGAAGACTTTTAAAAGTTGTTGCTAGTAAGACTCTACCAAAGGGATTTTTTCCCCTTACTGTCTTCAGCCGGTAAATGGAATAAAAAAATTTTCCTCTATATAACAGTTTGTAAGATGCCCCTCAGTATATAGGATTTTGCCTTCTATAAATGAAAAAGGTGAATGGATAATTTTTCAAATGAATGGTTTTCTTAAGCAGTTGGTCGGTCTGGTAAATGCCGCTATTTATTCAGCAAAGAGTTCTGTTGTCAGTTTAATGTTCTGGGCACAATAAAATAGACTCCTCGCCCTAATATCATTCGTTAAGTTGGTACCTGTTTATCGAGTATTTGTGAATGACTTAACTTTTCTTATTTGATGAAATATTCATGGAAATCTGCATTCAAAAACCAAATGATTCATTCTTTACGTCTTATTTTAAGCTGAGTGCATATCATGGCTATATCGAACCTTCTTTTACAACGTTTTTAATATTTGAGGTAGGAATAAAGCTGTTGTTATTATATATATATATATATATATATATATATATATATATATATATATATATGTATATGATATATATATATATATATATATATATATATATATACATATACATATATATATATATATATATATATATATCTATATATATACATATATATATATATATTATATATATATATATATATATATATATATATATATATATATATATATATATATATATATATATATATATATATATATATATATATATATATATATATATATATATATATATATATATATATATATATATATATATATATATATATATATATATATATATAGATATATATATATATATATATATATATATATATATATATATATATATATATATATATATAATCTGCCCAGATGACTTTCGGAGCTCGTTGTGACAAACTGACGCCCGATCAGAGATCTGATGACAGTTTCCCTAACGAGATTTTTCTTATGCACGTACCACTTCATATTAATCCAGCTATGAGACCTCTGTGGATTTATACATTTTCAAGAGTTCTGTAAATCTTACTCCAAAGAAAATAATCTCTCTCATGTTCAATATTGTATTGTTAATTCAGAAGTAAAAGAAAAAAAAAAGCTGGAATCTCGAAGGAAAAACTGGAAACTGGAAGAATTTGAGTCTTCCCTGAGTATAATATTAAGGAAACTGAAAAAGAGACTATGCTTGGCAAGGGTCGAGAGGATGAGAATTTCCTTCAGGAGAAAATACTGGAGGATAACTTCAGACACAAGAGGACAAAGCCCTGGAAGTTAACTGTGAAATTCCTTTATATTCAGAAGACTGCATAAATTCAAGGAGTTATTTTAGACACCCTTTCTCCATTTTGCAAATGGAGGGTATAAAAGGAAGTCATCTGACTTCTATGAGCAAAAGGCTCTTTTTTTTCGTGTGAATTCCCAAGGTGTTCTCTCAAAAAGAGAGGAATAAATTGGAATAAACTCGAAAATAAGGATTATTTTTAAGAAAAAAAATGAAATAATAAAGTTCTCGATGCTATCGTCAAGATTTCAATATTTTTTATAGCCATTAGATCATATGCTTAAGCTTTTATTTATTTAAGATATGATAATATCAAATGCCAAGAATGAAAAGATATTAATGCAATATATATTTGCACACACACACAGACACACACATATATATATATATATATATATATATATATATATATATATATATATATATATATATATAATATATATATATATATATATATAAGTTCACACAAATTTAATCGATTCCGTAGTCAAAATCCTATAGAGCTAGCAAACTCATTACTTGTCTCATCTTCTAAAATAGTGAACAAAATTTTACACAACAAACAGTTTCCTTTAAAAGATCGAACATCACCACCACCCAATAATGTTGTACTTTAAAACGCCTCAATTATTATTTTCAATTATTTCAATAAGTAAAATGCTAAGGAAATCTGACACATTTACAATCTTCGCTTAAATCTTGGGCATTTGCGTGCTTTTCAGTAGTTAATAATAATTTGGGAAGCAGACCCTTTCTCAAGCATATTATATTGAAAGTAATGGCTACTTCAGCAGCGTTGCGCTTATAGAGATTGTTCTTTATTTTTCGAATAGCAGCTTTTACAGTACACCACACTAGAAGCAGTCCACCCTCAGTTTTCTTGCCTACAGGATGTCTGGAAGCTCCAGACTGAAGCTCTAATGCAAGAAAGAGAGAGAGAGAGAGAGAGAGAGAGAGAGAGAGAGAGAGAGAGAGAGAGAGAGAGAATGACTTTGATGACTATGATATCATAGTTTATCTGTAGAAATTGAAATATAAATATATACACCGATCTTGACCCTGCATTTGATAATGACTTCTATAGGCGCTCTACTAGCCTGTTTAAATAGTACTGAAAAAACCGCTTTTCGACAAATAGAGAAGAATCTCTGCAAGCTTAACGCTGCTGAAGTAGCCATTATTTTCATAATAACAATAATAATAATAATAATTATATAGCTTACACATTTGTATGTTTCCTTTCTAGCCCGTCACAAATCCAAAAGTTCATCTCACAGTTCTAGTTTGGAAGCCAGATTTGATGTGTGTGTCCTATGACAAGGTTAACCTGTCGGTTCCACACTTGAGGCAACAGTTCCGGGCATCACTGACTTTAAGACTTTTATGCCATTAAAGTTTAAGGTAGTCTTTGCGATTTCGAGGCTTTTAGTTCTCTGAAAGGAAACTATTGTGTCCGGCTTTGTCTGTCCGTCCGCACTTTTCTACTGAGGCTAGCGGGATGCAAATTGGTATGATGATCATCCATCCTCAAATCATCAAACAAAAGAAACTGCAGCCCTCTAGCCTCTGTAGTTTTAATTTTACTTAATGTTAAAGGATATTATTATTATTATTAGCCTGGCAACGATGTGGTTAAAGTTACATGGTCTTGATTATACGATGTACAGAAAACTCGATTGCGCTGAAGAAACTCGACGCATTTTTTCAATTGTTTACTTGGTTAAGGGTTACCATAATGACAAAGAGATGAATTCTCCCACCTCTTCATTATCTTGTTATCATGATGATTGCATTTGCAAAGTTGTTGTTGTTATCATTACTTTTAACTACTGCTAAACACGAAAGTCTAAGTTATATTATTATTATTTGAAGGTAGGAGACCCTCTCTTAAACATGTTTTGTTAAAGATGATGGCAGCATCAGTGGAATTGATTTTATATATGGTCTTTTCAATTCTTCTTATTATTCTCTTCTCATCAGGGGCTGATATTTGGCCATAATAGCTGGCCTGATGTTCATATCTTGGTTAAAGAAATGTTTTCTAAAAATACTAATTTATTGTTATGATAACAAAAGTGATTAACAAATCTTAGTAATGGAATTCCAACGTTTCCAACCGTATCATCGGTTCATTTTCAAGGAAAGGTGAGCGTGAACTGATTGGAATGGGGTCGTTCGGCGGTATTTATTGTGTCCCAGGTGCTCTGTCTGATGGGCGCTGCGTTTTCATTGGCTGAACAGAGGATTAAGTCCCTGAGTCAAGCCGTCTTGCAGAGGTGGAAGCTCGCACTGCTCTTCGCGTGCGGACGCTGGAGACTGGGAGCATAGTATTGGGCAGGGGTCACCTGATTGGTCCGTTCGATCGGCTCTATGGTGCCGGCGGGCAGCGCCCTACGTGCCACCGTCGGGAGGAGTGAAGTCTCTTGAGTGGTGTTAAGGCTGGGTCTCTTCCCTTCCCGATTGTGTAGGGGCCTCTAAGAGGCGGAGGCGACGGTGGTCTGCTGCCTTATCGATAATACCAATATTAGGAATAATGTCCTTCCGAGTTATCCTGGTATTGTGGACGTTTTTTGCATGATTATGGATGGCGCCTTCCTGAGCGTGGCAGGATATCCTCTTGGAAAATCGCATCGTTGTCATACCAATGTAGGCGCCGGGGCATTCCCGGACAGGGCATTTGTATTGGTAGACAACGTTAGTTTTCTTGATGAGGGTCCTGCATCACAGGGGCTGGGGTTGTTTTTCATAATCAGGCCACTGGTCTTCTTGCTTTTATAGTAAATGATCAATTTTACTTTTTTCGCAGGGTCCGTGGGGGAGACATTCCTTTCGATGATGTTACGAAGGGCTCGTTCATCCTCTTGTATTTCTTGTGAAATGCTCCCTTGTAAAAGAGAGTGACGTCTTCAAGGGCGACGGGGCGAGGCTCCTGCTGGTACCACTTATCGATGTTTCTGCGAATGGCTTTTTCGATGTCCCGGTTGGAATACCCGTTTGTTAATTAGAACTTGGGCAACACGTTCTAATTCAGTGTGCGTGTCCTTCCACGAAGAGCAGTGTGAGAGAGCTCTCTTGATGAAGGCGCTGATTGCAGTGCGTTTGTATCTCTCTGGACACTCGCTCTCGCCGTTCAGGCACATGCCCAGGTTCGTGGGTTTCGTATACACTTGTGTTACGAAGCGTTCTTCTTGTTGCCCGACGAGAACGTCAAGGAAGGGGAGGCGACGGTCACGGCAATGCTCGATGGTGAAGTTGAGTCTGCTGTGGTCGTGGAAGGCTTGTCGCAGGCGCTCTATTTCTTCCACCGTGTTGGCACTGATGAAGGTGTCGTCAATATATCGGACGTACATAGACGGTTTCTCGATGGTGGCGAATACCCGACGTTCCACAGTACCCATGTAGAAGTTCGCGAGAGCGAGTGTCCAGAGAGATACAAACGCACTGCAATCAGCGCCTTCATCAAGAGAGCTCTCTCACACTGCTCTTCGTGGAAGGACACGCACACTGAATTAGAACGTGTTGCCCAAGTTCTAATTAACAACGGGTATTCCAACCGGGACATCGAAAAAGCCACTCGCAGAAACATCGATAAGTGGTACCAGCAGGAGCCTCGCCCCGTCGCCCTTGAAGACGTCACTCTCTTTTACAAGGGAGCATTTCACAAGAAATACAAAGAGGATGAACGAGCCCTTCGTAACATCATCGAAAGGAATGTCTCCCCCACGGACCCTGCGAAAAAAGTAAAATTGATCATTTACTATAAAAGCAAGAAGACCAGTGGCCTGATTATGAAAAACAACCCAGCCCCTGTGATGCAGGACCCTCTCAAGAAAACTAACGTTGTCTACCAATACAAATGCCCTGTCCGGGAATGCCCGGCGCCTACATTGGTATGACAACGATGCGATTTTCCAAGAGGATATCCTGCCACGCTCAGGAAGGCGCCATCCATAATCATGCAAAAAACGTCCACAATACCAGGATAACTCGGAAGGACATTATTCCTAATATTGGTATTATCGATAAGGCAGCAGACCACCGTCGCCTCAGCCTCTTAGAGGCCCTACACATCGGGAAGGAGAGACCCAGCCTTAACACCACTCAAGAGACTTCACTCCTCCCGACGGTGGCACGTAGGGCGCTGCCCGCCGGCACCATAGAGCCGATCGAACGGACCAATCAGGTGCCCTGCCCAATACTATGCTCCCAGTCTCCAGCGTCCGCACGCGAAGAGCAGTGCGAGCTTCCACCTCTGCAAGACGGCTTGACTCAGGGACTTAATCCTCTGTTCAGCCAATGAAAACGCAGCGCCCATCAGACAGAGCACCTGGGACACAATAAATACCGCCGAACGACCCCATTCCAATCAGTTCACGCTCACCTTTCCTTGAAAATGAACCGATGATACGGTTGGAAACGTTGGAATTCCATTACTAAGATTTGTTAATCACTTTTGTTATCATAACAATAAATAGTATTTTTAGAAAACATTTCTTTAACCAAGATATGAACATCGCCAGCTATTAGCAAATATCAGCCCTGATGAGAAGAGAATAATAAGAAGAATTGAAAAGACCATATATAAAATCAATTCCATGATGCTGCCATCATCTTTAACAAAACATATTATTATTATTATTATTATCTACAGGAAAACACGCAAATGTTCAGGATTTAGGTGAAAATTAGAAATATATAATAACATATTTCCATAGCTTTAGTTATTGAAATAAATGGAAATATGAAATGACATCATTAAGAGATTCTACAATCACAATCTGAAGGAATAAAATATCCGAGAAAGTCAGGATTTATATAAGAGTTCCAAAATATTAGCAATTTGATAGTCTGCTATTAATTATGTTTTTAGGCAGACTCTATTTAGCTGCCCACCCCACCCTTCCCTGAAGACGTCTTCCCTCCCTCCCCCCAACAACAATCGTCCTCCTTCCCCCTACCTTCACCCACCCCCTCCTTCATCACTTCCCAACGTTATACATCCTTTCTTTCTCGCGTGGAATTAAAAATTCAACGACCACTTGCATGAAAGTATCACTTTAATCCTGTAGAGTGCTTTACTATTAATTAGAGTTGACGGACTCTAAAACAGAAAAAGGTATTTATTTTTCAGGTCTATTAATTTTTCTGTAGGTGCCTACTTTTGATTTTTAAACTACATTTCTTTCTTTATGGGCCTGACCAATTAGCTAATTGGCAAACTGTAAAACTTACACTGACGAATTATAGTGTAAATATTTAATCCATGGAAAACGTGTTTTCTCTATTCCTATATCTGTTTACTCGAAAAATTTTTTATAACTTCTGGTATAGTAAAATTTAATTGTATTATTATATGCTTATTTTTATTTTTTTTTATGCGTGATATCTTTGAACGCTCGTCAAAATGATTTTTCAAATGTTATACAATTCTCCTTAGGTTAAGGAGACTCACTTTCCGATAGGTGTAATTTTTCACAATTATTTATATCTTTTATTTGCTGAGTGAAACGGGAAATACAACGACACAATTAGCAACGAATAATACAAACCAATATTAAAATAATGCAGAGAAAACCTTACGTTAGCTGCCATTTCCCTATTTATCTGTATGACGTAAGAGGCAATTAAAGAGAGAGAGAGAGAGAAACGAACCGACACTGTAATTCAAAAGAGAGGTGGAGTGAAAAAGTAAAACTGACTTGCCTTCTCTGCTTGCGTTGAAAAGCAAGCAAATTCTTCTGGAGGCCGAAGACGACGATTCTTCACCGGACTAATTAGAGGGACCCGCGAACTATCTGAAGTCTCAATCCACCCGAATGGAATAAATGAACCATTGCTTTGGCGAAGGGCATAAATAAAAAAAACCGTTCTTGGGTTTAATTTTAAGGAAGCTCTTTACAAATGTCTGCAAAGGCTCCTAAGAAGACTAATGAGAGAAGGGGAGGGGAGAGGCAACGAAGATAAATTAGCTGAAAGAAGGAAGAAACTAAAGAATGGGCGAGTTGAAACGACTGCCAGAGAGGGAATTGAATGAAAGAGAGAAAAAGAGGCGGATAAAATGGGAAATAAGCAGGTATAGAAGAGGTTAGAAATGAGAACACGAGGGTGAGAAATAATATTGCCCAAGGGAAGAGGGAGGATGGAAATGTAAAGAGCTGTGAGGGAAAGTAAAAAGGGTAGGTGAAGAGGAAATTGAGATTAGGGTTAATGAATAATATACCATGCTTAGTTCCAGAGGAATTCTGAATTATCTGAACTCCAGCGGAATTTTTTGCTTCTCAATAATAATGGTTTCACAATACACCCTTCTTAAACGAGTTTCATTTGCTAATATATACTTTGTGGTTTCATTCTGTTTTTCTGTGCATCTCTCACAAATTTATATTAATCT
>NC_061089.1:52498831-52526331 GCF_015104395.2 Macrobrachium nipponense
GCCTGTATTACGTAGCGCTTGATAGGTTTGTCCCTACCTGTGCACTTACCTGGCTCCAATTAGTTTTTATGGGGGATCATATTGCCTTCTGATCGTTATAGGCTGTTCGGGCGTTATCTGGGACGCCTGCGTGTAATGCTCTTCATGAATTCCATTGTGTAATAGAACTGTCATTCTCAGAAAAGAGACGGAGAATGGGATAAAGAGCGAGAGTAGGAGCGCTGGATAGATACACACATACAATCATATATATATATTTATATATATATATATATATATATATATATATATATATATATATATATATATATATATATATATATATTGTGTGTGTGTGTGTGTGTGTGTGTGTGTGTGTGTGTGTGTGTATAGAATGAACTTGCTTTCAAATTACCGATTATGACGAGCATTTTATCTTATGTTGATTTTTCGTAAGAAACACATCGCACCTGTCGGAAGTAATAAAAACGTAATGAACAGTAATTAGCACCTGTAATGCTGAATCAGCAGTGTCTCACTTGCAAAAAATTGTTAATTCAATTCTAAAACTGTTTTCTTTGATATGATTATTCTTGCTATCGGCCCCAGAAAAAAACTTACTTCTGAAAAGTATTCCAGTTATACATCGAGAATATTTTTGTAAATATTTCAATATTTTTTTTTTACCCTAGTTGCAGTCTTTGTTTGCAAAGCTTTCCTGGCTCTGAGTATATTGGTAGTATAAAATACACACATATTTATTTAGTATACTATATATATATATATATATATATATCTATATATATATATATAGTATATATATACATATATATATATATATATATATATATATATATATATATACATATATAATATATATATATATATATATCATATATATAAATATATATATATATATGTATATATATACATATATATATGATATTATATATATATATATATATATATATATATATATATATATATATTATTATATATATATATGAAGGCTAATAGGACACCCAGTGTATTGGGCCCATACCCATTTGCTGAATGACACAAGGTGATTGGGGGTTTGTGGAGGGGGGGGGGCGAAGGTTACGGAGGTTTTAACATGAGCCCCACCTTGGACTTCTCATCAAAGTTGGTGTGGTTCTTCCAATTCCTCTTGCACCTTCAGAAATAGAGTTGACTTCTTTTATTCTCTCCATAGCTGTGAGAATTAATTTCTCATAATAGATTATCAACTATTTTGAAATATATTTTGGCCCTTTATTTAATTTGTGGCTGGGTAAAGTAGTGCATATATCAATATTTTAGAAAATCTCTTTACTCTTTCTAAAATTGATTAATTAATTCGCATGGACAAAATCTTGTCCTTATTACGATAAACTAGAGCTCCGGATATGTTTGTGCTGATGGATGCTATCCTTATATTGTTCCCTTGCTTCAAAACTGACTAATTATGGGAATTATAATTGTGTCTTTATTTATCCATGTAAATCCTATCCATGTAATTCCGGCACGCTTTAGATCCAGAAATTTATATTGATTTATCATTTAACCTCCTATCCTTTTACTGTAAAGACAAGGAATAAGAATTCTTCCTCAGAAAAAAGTAAACAAAAAATAAATAAATAATTAAAATCAATTTAAAAGACTGATTCACTTTCCGGGAATCCTTGTGCTTCTTATATTCAGAGCTAGAAATTTAATTAAGACCTTTAAAGACTCCATTATGTCAGATAAATATAGGCCACCGTAGATGTTTCTCTCTTTTGCGAAAAGGTTTCAATTAACGCTTACAGTGAGATGTGGGTCGTCTCATTATGATTTCTTAACCTACTTGGAGAGTAGAATTTCACCTTCCGGGTTACGTGGAGATTTATCTATTCTTTGCTAAATTGTCATCGTTGGAACGTTAATTATACTCTTTAATTTCTACTTCACCTAAATAAACACTAAGTCTAAGCAAGTTGAAATTTACAGTTAAATGACCGACCCCATCCAATTCGGCGAAGATGATTGAGATCAGGTGCCGAAGACCGTATAGCTAGCTACCTGTTGAAACACCCTCCTTCCCATTAAATCAGCCAGTTTCCTCTAAGATGGTCTCAGTGAACGCCATTAACAGTTAATGAAAGATGTAAGTTAATAACACCTATCAACAATGCAACAAATACATCGTAATGGTTATATAAAAAAAACAATCAATGTTCCACTACAGTAATGACTGCACTCGATCACAGATAGGAAGTGAGATTTCATAACAAGGGAATATAAAGCATTACAGACTTGACGATTACTTATTAGGTCTAAACAACTGGCGTCAGACTCGCTGCAGACAAAAATGAACAATTATCTTACGAAACAATACAGTTACACAGTTATTCAATCGCGAAGCCGTTAAAATTGTTTTATATGTCAGCACACGAGGTGGGAAGCCGTGGTTGAGATAATTATGACATGCAATTGATAATTTTAACGGATGTCTGATTACTCGAGGAGAAACGATACGACAATCACGGGAGTAATGACATTTATCCGTCTGCGGGAGACGGATGACTCGGCAAAATATATTTCACGACCCTTGAGCATTCAGAATTGCACTCTAATATGAAATATAACGCCAGTTTGTTGCAGAATCTTACGGCATGAAATAATTAGTGAGTTTTTTTTTATTATTATTTTGCAATACCGATATATGCCCTCTGTATTCTCACATGCTTATTGCATTCGAGGATAAGTCAGAGCAAGCATTGATTGACTGACTAATTTATATCTACTAAACCTGGCGTCACAACATCTAGATTATTGACGCCATAATAAAATGAAATAGGAAGCTAAAAAGGTAAATGAATAAGTTTGAAAGGACTTTAAGAAATATATAAATATTTAAATATATGTACACACCCACACACAAATATATATATATATATATATAACTATATATATATATTATATATATATATATATATATATATATAACTGAAAACACGTCGCCAGACCTCCCAACTAAAAAAAAACAAAAAAAGTCTAAATATATATATATATATATATATATATATATATTATATATATATATATATATATATATATATATATAATATAACAAGAACAGGACATAGGTAATGCTTGCTAGTCGTGAAAAGATATACAACTTTACAGCTTGACAAAATATATAACTTCCTGACTTGGTAACGGCACAAAAAAAAGATAGATATGTTTTACAGATCATACGTTACAACCGCTATGCAAAAAAGGAAACGTATTAAATATCCCATATGGATACATACAGGGCTAAAAAATATGTATGAAATTATTCAATAATGACCTGAAATGCAAAGCAGTTTCGAATAGAGTAACTATCTAAAGCAGTTACAAAGGGATTCTGATGGTATTCCCAATCTTATCAATCTCAAGGAAACAATCTAAGTAAAATATAGAAGCGAAGGATAATGAAAAGGATTTTTTGTATATAAAAAATGGCGGATTTTATTTACCTTACGAATGATGTTAAACAGAATGGTTTAGCTGATTTATCTGCGGAATCTGCCTTTTATCGAATCCTCCCTCTCTCTCTCTCTTCATATATATATATAATATATATATATATATATATATATATATGTATATATATATAATATATATATATTGCTACGTTTATAGAACTCTCGCCTTCCCAGCAGAGTTTTAGTTTTGTTTAATTATAAAAGTAGCAGCCATGCGTCTCTTGAAGCTACTGTTGTTGGGAGAGTGGGATGTCGTAGGAATGATATTTCCGGTCTGACGGAAGCTTAGGGTAAGAGAGGCAGGTCACAAGAGTAGCTAGGCTTGAGATGGATTTTAGGGACTTCTACAATAAGACCTATTTCCTTCCCAATTTGCTGGCGTTGTGTTTACCACCTTCAGGCAATGCTCGAGGCGGTTGTTGGAAGCCCCGTGATTCGAAAGCAAGGAGTATCGCTCTCAGTCGGCTGCTAGACGTGATCTCGGACAGAGGTCCAAATTGCCAGCCTCCCAAAATTAGGCCTACCCACGACGCACCCCTGGTGGACACGGACCCCAGACCTGAACAGAGGTCGGACCGCATTCTTCTACAAGGATACACAGAATATTGCATAAAGGTACGTCTGAAAGTGTAAACTTCAACCCAGCACCTTTTACTACCATACGACTCTTGCTAAATTCATTTCCAATTCTTATTTTTACCCCTTCTACATCAGAAGCCCTTTGTCCTCATCGGGCCACGTGCTCCCCTTTGTGACTTGTTAAAGACCTAGTTTTCGTGCATACCTCAGTGAACCATTCGAGTTTACCTTCCCCAATGTTAGAGAATTAATCAGCCTTAATCGAAGCAAGAAGTCATTTTTCCTTTTATGTCGTTTAATCTGGATTCTTTTCCAGATTCCATGAGTCACGTCACGGTGCCGTCTCTCTGCTCGCAAGTGTGCATTAACCAAGTGAATGAAATCAGCTTGAATTGAATGAGACTATAAGCCCCAACGTGGGGGCCAATGTCATTTAACTTTTCTCCAGGCCAGCACGGGCCTTTTTGTAAATAAATAGTTTAAAGTAACGAGCTGAGTTTTCTGGCGACCTTCCCCCTAAAGAAAGTTTACGGTAAGTTCAAGCAATTCCCTCTTGAAATCCCTCAATCATTTCTGTTTACGTATCTAAGTCTCTCACAAGGCCCTACATACGTAATATTTGGCGACCTTGCCAGGATTGAACCTAGCTTGCTTAAAAAAAGCTTGTAAATCGCGTTATCCGTTGTAAAACGTAAACTGTAAATTATTTTACAAAGCGTAAATCAAGCACACTTGCAGGGAAAGAAGACACACTGACTCACGGTAAGGTATTCCATTCATTAATATGATTATTTATAACCTATGTTAGCTTAAGGTACGTTTAAGTATTTTTATTGTAGAAGTGTGTTAAACAAATGTGAAGGTAGAAATATTCTTATTATTGTAACGGCCAGAGCGCCGAGCGAATTCTGTTCTGTAAATCGCATTGTCGTCGTAGGAGCAACTAAACATGTGGCAGATAGATGCCAGAAAGGACCAGATCAAACTAGGAAGTGCTTTGCCAGGGTTTATTGCTGTATTAGAAAGCCTAGCTAGTTAGGAGTGTTTTACTAATAGTTACGGCAAAAGAAGTGTACAATTCTTTTGTCTGTGATATGTTAGGGTAATCATTTTTAACTTAGTTTTCATTCCAAGTGTTGGTAACCGCTTACCTCTCGGCTAATTCAGCTTCGCGCTTTCTCGCGCCTGCGCGGTCTCAACCAACCTTCGTCTCATTCACAGCGGCAGCCATGTTTGTTTCGTCTTTCAACAGTATCTAAACAATTTAAGCAAAGTCACGTAAGTCTCAAAGTTTTAACGTAAATAATATCAATGTCTGTACTAGTATCTATCGTTCTCGCCAGAGAAATTAACGTAATTCGCCTTGAATAAGAAAGTAGAATTTTGTGTTGTAAATTGCCTTCGCATTTACAGAGAATCAGCTGATTCGTCGCTGCGCTGGTCAGCTCTCCTCACATGTTTTCACCTCGCATCGCTCACTCGCGCGCTGAGCGAAGTTTCATTTCACTTCGCACTTAACGTAACCTCATTTACAATTGTTTGCTAACATCGTTTTAAAATCCTTACCGTCATTTTTGTTTCACTGTTCAACGGGGACCTAGTAATCCTTACATAAAGTTAACGTAAATCTCAAGTAGAGTAAATCACAAGAATTGTTTAACGTAAAAACGCGTCGTTGTAAAATTCATATTGAAACGCAAATCATTTCGTAAGCGCGAGCCGCTACATTAACGTAAAAATCGTTCACACGAGCGCGTTATCATTTTCATAAAACGTTATCCAAAAGCAATTCTTTCATTAAAAACGTTAACGTAAGTAAATCATTTAACGCAAGTTGCGTCATATTAAACGAACATTAGTAGTTCAATTCAAATATAAGGGAGTTCATTCACATATCATTTTTCACCCTCTCCGAGAGAGAGAGAGAGAGAGAGAGAGAGAGAACCAGAACCCAGTATTCACGAAGCCAAGAGTACTACATCTTACCATTAATTATAGCATGCCGAATTAACCTTATTTTAGTCTCTTGTGTCTTTCATTACACAGCGTGATACGTACGCGCATGTGTCCAGTGCAGTTTGCAAACATTTATTTGTTTCATTTATCGAGTACTTCAGCGAGTGACTGAGCATTTCTAAAATTTCCATTACCTGTCGTTGCCCGAGTGGTCTTTTCATTTCTTTATCACGAAAGACTTGCGTATACCGCAAGCACAATTCGCACAGTGTGCCACGCCAATTCATTACTTCCAGACAGGGAAGTCGTTACCCGTGTTAGGACTGGCCACCACCAGTGCACGTCAGGTCTTATCATTTTACAGTGCCACTAATTCTTGTACACTGTTTCACCGACTGGCCGCTGAAGTACTCCCACCTTTTACTTTCTCTCCTCCACCATTACACTCTGCCCCGAACAGAGTGCCATTTCACTTCGGTATACTTGAGTATACTGCGTGTAGTGTCCGGGACACACCAGCACGATACCAGTGCTCAAAGGAACGCCTCCTCATAAGTGCCATTGCACCTGTACAGGCCGTACAGGTAGCCATTCAACCTGCGTGTCCGTCCTTACGGAACGCCCAAATAATTAGTGTGTCCGTGTACAGGGTCAGTGATCCTTCGGAAAACACTCAACAAAGGGTGAACGCCTCCGAAGCGCCGCAATACCAGCCCTAAGTGCTGACAAACCTGCGTGTCCCGTCCTTACGGAACGCCCATTCATTAATGTCCGGTGTACAATAAGGATCAGTTGGATCCTTCGGACCAACCCAAGGAACGCCTCCTCATAAGTGTCGCGCACCTGTACAGACGTACAGTGAGCCCATTCCAACGTCTCCCAAAGTGGGAACGCCCGTAAGTGTGACGTACACAGCACACTTCATTCGATTTTTTTCACCTCAGCAGAAGGTGCCATTCACAAAGTGCCACCGAGCACCCAACCGTCTTCCCCACACTTTTCATTACCACGTCGCAGAACACATTTCCAAGTGAGTGCCACTTTCCACAGTAGGCACTCCTATTCCATTCAGTACCCTTCCTGGCCATTATTTTCATTTTCTTCCGACCTCTACTGTAGCCTAAGGGAAATGTCTTCCCCTGCTTCCCGTGACTTCTTTGCCAGAGAGCTAGAGAAGCTCGGAGCCCTCATAACTCTGGGCAGGGAGGCTGGTTACACGGACCAGCACTTGACAGTGGATAAAGACGCAGCAGGCTGCTGCGCGCCAGCAGGGAAAGGAAAGAAAGCGAAGCAGAGAGGAAAGCCGCAGAAGCAGAGAGAAAAGAAAGAGAAGCAGAGAGGATAGCCAGAGAAGCAGAGAGAAAGGAAGAGAAGAAGAGAGAAAGCATGAGCTAGCTCTCCTAGATGACGCAATCTCTCTGCTAGTTTCCAAGCCCCAGTACCATGAGCTGGACTCCCCCGGTAAGAGGTGGTTGCGGAGGTTCTGCACCACTTGTTGTGTGCGTGGGCATGCTGTGGATTCCGACCAGTTGCCCAAGTCGGTCTCTACCTTGGAGGAGAGCTTCCAGGGTGAACTTCTCCAAGGCTACCATGTAGCCCTGCCTGATGAACTGTCTCCTACGCCCTATCAGTGGGTACAAGTCATGGCCGACACCGAAGCCCAGGTCTCCCTTATTTCCAGAAAGGCATTGCCTAGGGGTGCCAAAATCCGGACGGACGAAGAAATTCAGTTCGAATGGATTGACGGTAACCTCTATTCTGTTCCTTCAGTCCTTCTGAATGTAAAAATGCCCTTTCTTTTCGGACCAGGTGACCAAGGAAACCACATTGTGCCGCCTGGGCGTAGTAGACCAATTTCATGATGTTTATCGGTGGGATATTGGGCCGAGATCTACTAAAGCCGTATCTCCTGGACGCAGCTCCCACTACCAGATGCACCGGACACCTGCAGCATGCCAGATAACCACACCTCAATTTTAGGTTCAGAGGCTAGTGCCTCCGATGTCCCCGACATCCTGTCTATTTGCGAACCTGGCCCTGACCCAGTGTCAGAGCCCGAAGTTTCTTCCGCACCATCTCAGCCTCTTACCACTTTACCGCCTACCTCCTCCCCTTTGGAAGAGGTAAGCCCACCAGTTAACCCCGGACTTGTTTCCGAGGGTGATTCAACGGAGGTTTCCTTAACCTCCCCACGTCAAATCACTGCCAGAGAGGACTCTTCACCTGTGCCAGAGCACACTGCCAGCCTTGGTGACTCCGCAGATTCGCAACCTGTGGGGCCATCTCGGCTTATCATCCAGTGCCACGGAAGAGGTTCTGGAACAAGTTCTGCCGAGACTGTGGCCGCAAGGGTCACATGTCTCAAATTACGGAGGGTGCGCGAACCACAATATTCCAGCCATCGCAATGGCCGTCACCAATCCTCTTCTCTAGGACCCCCCAGCTAAGGGCCCTATAACCGTCGCACCCCTCCAAAGCCATTATCAGCCAAGCCACGTCAGAGCCTACGACGACTCTGGCGCTCAAATCTCCCTGATACGGGAAGACCGAATCCCCAGAGGGGCTAACATTGATAGACGTCGATTGATCACCATTGAAGGTATCAATCACATTAAAACTGATCCTTCCGACCGTCCAATTGAGGGTCACCAGACCTAGTTCTCCAAGGTATGTACTCTTGCAGTTGCAAGCTACATTCCAGGAGGTTACGACCTCCTCCTAGGGCAAGACATGAAGTCTCCCTCGCATTCCAAAAAGCCTAGGGGTCCTAACCCCACGTCCAATCACTCTAAAGCAAGGAGTAATCGAAATTTTACTTCCTCCAGGAAGTACAACCACCAACAGTCTCCCTCGTTACCAGGAAGGGAGATTGATCATTTACAGTTCCGTTGCAAAACCTGCAACGTAATAGGGCACTCTACTAATTGGCCTAGGTGCCCTAGCCGACTATCTGCAGCGGACACTGTCCATTTTCCACAAGGGTCCTAGCCTTCAACAAGAGACAGGAGCCTCTGTCTCCCATTTCCAAGGGCACGCTGAGAGGTATTGCACCTCCGGTACCCGTCACAGGTCCAGTCGACCTCAACTCTCTGCCAGTGCCACTTGGCAGCACTGAGCAGTGCCAAGCTCCGTCCAGCCTGGACGTAGAGCCACCACCGAACTTGTTGACCTCTGCGCCTGGCCCCGAGCTAGTGCGCAGCCTAACCTACCCAAGGATCCTCCTACAGGCGATCCTCCAACAGGCATGGAGCTTACCGCAGCCCATGGCCATCACTAGTTCCGTCTCTTCACCCTCACCACGTCGCCCGAGGATGAACCTCCGGCAGACCTCACCTTCATACCGCCTCAGGCTACCACTGCCTCTGCTCCTCTGCCGGCGTTTCTGGCCTTTCCCCAGAGTCGTGCCTCCGTCCACTCCAAGGACTGGTATAGCCAGGTCCTGGGGGAATAAGAAGAAGAAGAAGGGACGTCATTAACAAACTACACAAAGAGCCACATGCTCTCCTTGACACCTGTGCCCGAGGTACATTGTCCCGCATCATTTGCAGAGTGATCCTGACACCTACCCAGAGAAGGTAGCCAGCCTGATCTCAAATGCCAGTAGAAAACTAACCCTCTAACCCCTAGAAATTGTGATACTAACACTTCATGTAAATGTCATAACTACCTCACTGCATTTCCCTCCTGGGAAACTAACCACTCATCATCCCCAAGCATCATTACCTCTTATCATGTATTTTTACAATTCCGTCGCTGAACTACTGCTGTGCGTACCACACTCTGGAATGATTGCGTCTTCATTTAAATGTATTGAGTAGGTTAGGCTAATGATTTAGTACCAGGGCATTAGCTTAGTAGCAGTAGAATTTTCAAGTAACCTTATCTAGGGGTAGAGTAGACTGTCGTCACAGACGACCCGTAGTTATTACTTAGGCTAGATTACATCCCTACATTAAGTTAGTACACTTAGCATCTTTGCCTATAAGTTAGGTAGGCCATTGTAGTCAGCCGTATCGCTGCTCAAAAAACTTCAAGTTAGAGTAGGAGAACTGGGTTGTCGAGGCGATCAACTTATTTAAGCCAAGACCTTCACGCCCGAAAGGGAGTGAATGCCTTCTTAACAGGGGGAGCTGCTACGTTTATAGAACGCCTCGCCTTCCCAGCAGAGTTTTAGTTTTGTTTAATTATAAAAGTAGCAGCCATGCGTTCTCTTGAAGCTACTGTTGTTGGGAGAGTGGGGATGTCGTAGGAATGATATTCCGGTCTGACGGAAGCTTAGGGTAAGAGAGGCAGGTCACAAGAGTAGCTAGGCTTCGAGATGGATTTTAGGGACTTCTACAATAAGACCTATTTTCCTTCCCAATTTGCTGGCGTTGTGTTTACCACCTTTCAGGCAATGCTCGAGGCGGTTGTTGGAAGCCCCGTGATTCGAAAGCAAGGAGTATCGCTCTCAGTCGGCTGCTAGACGTGATCTCGGACAGAGGTCAAATTGCCAGCCTCCCAAAATTAGGCCTACCCACGACGCACTGGTGGACACGGACCCCGACCTGAACAGAGGTCGGACCGCATTCTTATACAAGGATACACAGAATATTGCATAAAGGTACGTCTGAAAGTGTAAACTTCAAGCACCTTTTACTACCATACGACTCTTGCTAAATTCATTTCCAATTCTTATTTTTACCCCTTCTACATCAGAAGCCCTTTGTCCTCATCGGGCCACGTGCTCCCCTTTGTGACTGTTAAAGACCTAGTTTCGTGCATACCTCAGTGAACCATTCGAGTACCTCCCCAATGTAGAGAATTAATCAGCCTTAATCGAAGCAAGAAGTCATTTGCCTTTTATGTCGTTTAATCTGGGATTCTTTTTCCAGATTCCATGAGGTCACGTGCCGTCTCTCTGCTCGCAACCGTGTGCATTAACCAAGTGAGTGAAATCAGCTTGAATTGAATGAGACTATAAGCCCCAACGTGGGGGCCAATGTCATTTAACTTTTCTCCAGGCCAGCCCGGGCCTTTTTGTAAATAAATAGTTTAAAGTAACGAGCTGAGTTTTCTGGCGACCTTCCCCTAAAGAAAGTTTACGGTAAGTTCAAGCAATTCCCTCTTGAAATCCCTCAATCATTTCTGTTTACGTATTAGTATCTCACAAGGCCCTACATACGTATAATAATATATATACATACATACATATGTATATATATATATATATATTATATATATATATATATATATATATATATATATATACATATATGTATATATATATATATATATATATATATATATATATATATATATATATATATATATATATAAGGTATAAGCCATGAAAGAAAGATAAACAACGAGTACCTGCAAGATCTTTCGACTCACGTCCTTTAATTAGCTAAGTAAAGGACGTTGAGACGAAAGATCTTGCGGCTACTCCGTTGTTATCTTTCCTTCGTGGCTTATACCTTTATTTATGCATTTATACGTTCCAAACTTTCGTGATTCAGTTATATATATATATATATATATATATATATATATATATATATATATAATATATATATATACTGAATATAAAATATAAACGCATAATCTACACGATGGTCAAAAAAAAAAAGAAAATGAAATATCGAGATGCCTAGTTGGCTTCGCTGTGTTACAGCATGTTTACATTCATGAGTCGGACCAACGCGTGCAGCTGCTGTACATTAACACATGACTGGACATACAAGCTCTGCTAAACATTTTGTTTATAAACATTTCGGCTATGAACATTGTGTTTATACAAATTTATTTATATACGTTTTGTTTATAAATATTTTTCATAAACATTTTCTTTATACACATTTTGTTTAAGAACATTCTTGTATAAACATTTTGTTTATGAACATTTTATTTATATACATCTTGTTTACAAACGTTTCGTTTATGGAAATGTTGTCTGTAAACATTTTTTACAAAAATTTTGTCTATGAAATGACACAGAACGGCCATCGAAGCCCTTAACCGTATTCTCCAAATCATTACCCATTTTGACCACCTATTCTCTTATCTTCTCTTTTCCTCATTTTCTTTCTCTTGTTCATTCGTCCCAGCCCCTGCCCTTCTTTCTCTGCAACTTGCTTTCTCTTTCACCTACCCACTTATTTTGGTCTAACCACTTTTCTCTCATACCCTTCCCCTTCCTTCTAACTTTCTCTTTACCCTTCATCACTCCCCCGTTTCTGTCTTACCCCTCGTCCTGTTTTCCCTCATCCGTCCCGTTCTGTCTTTTTTCTCTTCGGCCCCTCTCCATTTCCCTTTACTGTCACTCCTTGTCTCCTTCCCTTAATGTTTATTCAGTCGTTGCCGTTTCCCATTTCCCTTCCTTTATTTTCACCACAGTTAGACTCTTCCCCCCTCTTTTCCTACTCGTCTTCTCTTTCTCTCTGTCCCTTCCCTTCTCTCCGTTCCATCATTTCCATCCTGCCGTTTTTCTCTCCCCTCCTCCTTCCATTATCCTCTTCCTTCACGTCTCTTTCCTTTCTCGTAACCCTCTCTCCTCACTTACCTTTACTTCGTTATCAACTTCCCACTTATTCATATTTCTGATCATTCCTCTTTCATCTCATTTACTCTTCTTCTCCCTTTGATTCCTCCATCTTTTACTCATCCTTTCATCTTTTTAGTTTCTCGAGATGTCCTTCTCCCTCAGTTCCACCTAATCGTTCCTTCCTATACTTCTTTTCTCTCTCTTTCTTTTAATTTTTCCATTCACAAAATCCCAATCCCTTTCCTTTCTTGAGCTCGAATAATTTACAGAAACGAATGTACAGTAAAAAACAGTAACATGTAGCTACAGAACCTAAATATCAACAGGCACACTTGGACATTATATATATTACATGGGAAAACCTCCATGTTTTTATACGGTAAGCGTGGGCACGAAAACGGAAGGCAGACCCCCACACACAGGCTCTCTCTCTCTCTCTCTCCCGGCAATCACCCCACATCTCTCTCTCTCTCTCTCTCTCTCTCTCTCTCTCTCTCTCTCTCTCTCTCTCTTTCATTCTAACAGGTAATGAAAAGAGAGAGTTGCATCATAACATAACGTTTATTTACAAGAATAAATCAATTAATTCTAAGTAATCCAGTCTACAGACTAACTTAAAAAACAACTCATTGTCAGTCACCCAAAAGGTCACACCTTTCCCTGGGAACTCTGTCCCACAGAATCCAGAAACCATCTGCCAAAGATACAGAACACATTCTGGTAAGTACACACACAAGTTAAAGACAAAGTTATAAAAATGGAACATCTTACAAGATATCAAACAAGCCACCCCTTTGGCTAAAGTAAAGGTAACACTTACCCATTCCCAACCGGGCACTAAACACTTTGTCAAAAACTCCCCGGCGAATGCACGGCATCTTTGCCTATGACTCGAAGCCCTCTGTCAAAATCCCTCCCATAGGCTTGGGTATGAACGCTTTTAAACAGAAAGAGGCGCACACGCACATACGAACACACAGTTCGCTAGGCGCCCTCACGGTTCTAGCTGCATCTAGTTTCACAAAGGCACTTTGGGAAGAGTTCATAAACTGTCGTACATTGACTTCCTGAACTAAGCATTTTTATCTCACGCCATCCCCTAGAAACTCATTGATCAGCTACTCTCAGGTCGTTACTCTGCCCTGTCCTCCACATTCCACAGGTTACAGAGAATGCACGAACAATATATTATTGATCAAAACCCTATGTCTTTACAGATTGCTCGGCTCTGCACCTATATGCTAGCTCCCGCCTAGCAGAATTGCTTATACAATATAAAACATTGGCCGGCTTAAAACAAAACAATAAAAGTAAACTGCACGTCTCTGGCATTATAAAATAAAGTCTTATCACAGCTTTATCAATCCCAATAACACAAAAACGCATTTTCTCCCCATATTTTCTGCATTAGGATTCTTGAATACCCTCCCTCTTCGCTTGTCTGCAAGTAGCTGAACAGACAGTAGACTGTAGCAACTGGTAGGAAGACGGAATGCCTCCTCATCGTAGAAGACTCTCACGGCTTCTTGTAGATTCCCCAAAAAAAAAAAACACGCTGTAGAATTCTCTCGAACACAACCACGTGGAAATTACTTTGTAATCACCCTGGACAACATGGCAGCAACCTCTCTTCACGGCTGGTGGACGTCTTGCTGGTGTCGGTGAACTTTTGGGCGTTAGTATGTCAGTCAAGTCTCTTGTCAATCTAAGAAAAATTAACCCAAACATACTACTTCTATCAAACAACGATCTCAAAAAGGTCAGAAATACTAACTGAACGTTCTCCCAATTAACTTCCCTTAAATATGACTACTAAAATGACAAGTCATTATCACAACTCTCTAAGAAAAAAAAAACATCAAGTTCTCCAATTCAATTCTCCAAACTCCGCACATCAGCACACACACAACTCAGAAATCACAGCAACTTCCACGAATTCTGCACTCACATTTCGAACTCGAATGTGCCAACACAAAAAAAAAAAAGAAAAAATTCGTAACAAGCCCAAAAGAAAGAAAAGAATCACGTAACACCCAGACCCAAAAAAATGTTCTCTCAAGTTCTGACAACCCACAAATCAGTAAAAATCTCCAACTTTTAACAGCAAAAAACCCCTTTACTGCTGCTCCAATAATTAATCACAATGAGACTTAATGTAACAAAAACTCCCACCCCATTTCGTAATAGCAACCCTCGAAAAATTACACCTCCCGGTGGTTAAAATCAAATCTCCCGTCCCAAAAAAGAAATGTTATTTAAGCTCAATCCCCAAATCATACTCTCATAGGAAAAGGAAGAAAAATAATTAAAAAAAAAATAATCACAAGTAGATTTCCAAATCACAAAATACATAATACATGTATAATATGCATAACTCCCGCGTTTTCCCAAGAAATGCTCCATGTAAAGTTATGGAATTTGCCAGAAAGCAAACTCTCACACATGCGCTTTCGTGAAATGCTATAGCCACATTTCCCAGATATTGCAAAAATTCTGTCTGTCACCATCAGAGGAAAGAAACAGCACACGCTCAGCACACGGTCATCACATCGCTTGTCAGCAGAAAAATCACCTGCGGACGCATGCTCAAACAACAGCACAAAAATTGTCTAGTCAGCACATAAGTTTGGAAACTCATGATTCTCAAGAAAAAAGGTCTAACTGACACATTTCACAGAATAACTCCAGGATATGACTAATGTGTTCAAAAAATTTGTCTCGAAGACTTATTCTCTCAACATGACTTTCCCCAAATTATATTTCTCCAAGAATAACACACTTGTGAACATGAAAAATGCACACACATCTCCAAATGACTCGTAATGCAGTAATGCCACTTCTCTCTAAATAGTCACGAAATCAAAAAAAAAAAGAGAACCTCAGAAATCTTCTCTTGACTCAAAAAAAAACTCCATAACCACAAAAAAAAAAAAGGTCACCCGCCCAACCCCAAGATTAATTCCAACTCCATTATGAGACATCATATCAATAATAACACCACTCCGGTTATAGAAATATTGCCTCCATTTGGTTAATAACCAACCCCCTTATTATTCTCTTAAATTTCTCCAAAGCCACATGTCAGTAGAAACAAAAACACCACTCCAGGAATAGAGAATAATCACCTCTATTTCGGCAAATACAAAATATTTACCTCTATTCCACAATAACTCCATGTGGAACAAAACAAGGCTCCAAATAATATATCTCCAAAAAATGTGCACTCAAGGTCATCTAACTCACACACTCCCAAATATTGCCCCATAATCTCCAAATATGTCTCCATTTGCAACAAAGATGGCTGCAAAATAATTGAACTAAACATAGCTCATACCACATGGCAAATATCAAAAAATGGCCAAAAATATATCTCCCAAAAAGATAACCAAAATAATATATATCTCAAAATATAAACTCCAAAATAATATATACCTCCAATTATCTCTCCAAAATAATAATCTCAATTATAACTCCAATTATAACTCAATTATAACTCCAATTCTCCAGAGAAAATAAAACTCAATGTTTATAGTAAAACTATAAAACTCTCTCCGTTTAGCATAACTGCTAAAAAAAAGGGCAAAAAACTCGGCAAATAAAACTGTCTAGAAAAATTCTAGAAAAAACCACCAATGTGCCACAAGTCATTATAACAGAACTCCAAATTCACAGTGTCTAAGCAAAGACTTCTCCATATGCACTACGACATAAGCCATTAGAAAACTTAACCAAGTTTCCTATCTCTCACAAAGTTGTCACAAATACAACTAATGTATTGTGCAAGAAAACTCACAATTTCTGGAACACAAATATCCAGAGAAAAAATGTAGTGCCATTACGTATGCATTCAAAACATGCAAGAAATTCTCCCCTATATTACTCTATAGCATCAAATAGCTAAAACACGAACACTTTCTCTTAAATGGCTCTAAGTCATGAACTGAGATAATATTCACACTAACTGGAGAGAAAAAACAAATTCAAATTCACCCATGGTAAAAAAAAACTTGTGTCAGCGATGGCTAACTTCCAAAAAAGGAGAAAAGAAAAATCAACGGCACCATTAACTATCTCCCGTAACTCACTAGATGTCAAGCAATTATCTGCTGAACTCATAAAAAAAGAAAAAAAAAAAAAAAAAAAAAAACTAAAATAATGTGTTGTTAGTTCTTCCCATAATCACAAAAGATTTCACCTCCCTTGACAGCATTAAAACACCCACGTATTAGTATATAATCAGTATCAGAAATATCATATCACAAAATCACCAAAAAAAAATTGCTATCATCAAAAATCATCAGTATCAGTACAAAAAATTTATTATCCACCAATGTTAATGCTTGTCCATTCTCCAAAAATTCAGCACAAAATTCAGCAAAATACACAACAATTCACCAAGATTCAGCCAGATTCATCAAGATTCAGCAAAACTCATCCCCGTGAATCACTGAAAATCTCAAAGTTACAAAAACTGAACAAATAATTAAAACACAAGACTTCTCCCATTAATTCATCGTAATAATTCTCCTGAATAATTATCTGTAATAATTATTGAATAATCTCCCATGAAATATCTCAAATCTCTCGTAAAACAATTCTCCCGTAATGATAATTATACTTAAGCAAACCTCCCGTAACACATCTCAAGTATAATAATTAATAATAATAATAATAATAACTCTCCAAAGCAATAATTCTCTTGTAAGGGTGAAATTCAAATAGCATACAACAGTATTGCTGAATCCTATGACATACAATTTCTCCAGCATGCAACACCATGACATAACACCATTGCCACACAACACAGATACAACACCAATCATCGGCATTTCAAAGTAATTTCTCCGACACAATAAAAAAAATAAATCTCTGTATCCCCCTTATATTTGTGTCTTTCAAGGCACAAGAAACATATAACACATCCCGTGCATGTTAACTACTTTTCCCCCCCCTCATTTTTCGGAAAAGAAAAATCTCTTTTATTTCCTTTTCTCTTCATCCAAGAGAGAGAAAAAAAAATCTCTTTTCCTAAAAAAAGACTCTACGGGCATTTCACTTCATCAACTTATCAATCAGCTGATATCTTAGCATTCAATGTCAAGGCCAAATCCATCTCCAACACTAAGAAAAAAAAAAAGGAAAAGGGGAAGTTCACCCACACTGAGACAAAAAAATTTCTCCCCCCCTGAGAACAACCCCTCAGTCAAGCGGCAGAACACTCCCCCCGAGGCATGCAGTAGTATCCATCTCGCAATACCCTCCCCTGCACTATCTCACGAGTGAGGCTAGTGGTACCCATGCAACTACCCTCCCAAGGGATGCCCGTACACCCTCGCAATGCAAGGCGCCTCTCTGCAGAAATATGCTGAGCCCTTAAAATTGTGGCCGCTCCGTGTCACTAAGCCAAATCTGCTTATATAAGCACAGTTCCCTATGCATAGAAAAATACACTCCTATGTTTTAAAACAAAGACGAATGCATACGTCCATATAAAACACGTGCAAATAAAGAAAACACTTCACTATGGGGAAAGAAAAAAGTTGTTTTGAACCTCTTGAACCAATCCCATAACCCTGAAATATTTAAACAAAAGCCCACTCTTCAAAACAATAGTTTTAAAACTCACCACTCCATAATAATGGGAACAAAAGGAACTCGAAATTCTTCGTAAAAACGCGTAAATCTCGTCGGCACAATACAAAACGCGACGGTGAGATGACTCCTAGCAACACTCCTTACAAACTAGACTGAGTGCTTGTCTTACGACTCCCACCCTGAAGAATCTTGGTACGAGCAAATTTGATGACCCTAATAAAAAGAAAATCTTTCCTCATCCCCCCATCCCACGGACGGACATTTTCTCTACCCCTTTTTCTAACTGGCCAACCATCTCTTCATTGGCGTTCCTAGGCATAAAAAAGCAAGAAAACCTTTTATATCCCCTCTTTACCCGTCTGCCACCACTATTACATGGGAAAACCTCCATGTTTTTATACGGTAAGCGTGGACACGAAACGGAAGGCAGACCCCCACACACAGGCTCTCTCTCTCTCTCTCCCGGCAATCACCCCACATCTCTCTCTCTCTCTCTCTCTCTCTCTCTCTCTCTCTCTCTCTCTCTCCATTCTAACAGGTAATGAAAATGAGAGAGTTGCATCATAACATAACGTTTATTTACAAGAATAAATCAATTAACTAAGTAATCCAGTCTTACAGACTAACTTAAAACAACTCTTGTCAATGTCACCAAAGGTCACCACCTTTTCCCTGGGAACTCGTCCCACAGAAATCCAGAAACCATCTGCCAAAGATACAGAACACATTCTGGTAAGTACACACACAAGTTTAAAGACAAAGTTAATAAAATGGAACATCTTACAAGATATCAAACAAGCCACCCCTTTGGCTAAAGTAAAGGTAACACTTACCCATTCCCAACCGGGCACTAAACACTTTGTCAAAAAACTCCCCCGGCGAATGCCACGGCATCTTTGCCTATGACTCGAAGCCCTCTGTCAAAATCCCTCCTATAGGCTTGGGTATGAACGCTTTTACAGAAAGAGGCGCACACGCACATACGAACACACAGTTCGCTAGCGCCTCACGTTCTAGCTGCATCTAGTTTCACAAAGGCACTTTGGGAAGAGTTCATAAACTGTCGTACATTGACTTCCTGAACTAAGCATTTTTATCTCACGCCATCCCCTAGAAACTCATTGATCAGCTACTCTCAGGTCGTTACTCTGCCCTGTCCTCCACATTCCACAGGTTACAGAGAATGCACGAACAATATATTATTAATCAAAACCCTATGTCTTACATATATATTCACCCCGCCACCCCAAAAAAATAATTGTTAAGAAGAACATGCTTTCATCATGAAAATAATTTTCCCCCGTTATATCTATCAGAAATATGCTGTAAATAAGACTGACGGATATATATTATTAGACATACTACTATTAACGTTTTTTGTGGAACTTACCAGTTACCTGTCGCCTATATGTCTAAATGCACTCATCAGGAGGTGACAGAGGTTGAAAACTCTGAGGAACGGAAAGTGGACAGGTAAGCAGGAGAGAGAAGAAAGTCGACTGACTGAATGATTTGCTTCCGAAAATTGCTTACGTGTCCACCTACCGTTCCTCAGAGCTTTCAACCTACTGATGAGTGCATTTAGACAGATAGGCGATAGGTAACTGGGAAGTTCCACTAAAAATGAGCATAATTTTGCATAGGAAACTTGTCATTGTTGCGGTCATCCTTGATATGTCGTCACAGCAGAAGCAAGAAAGAAATGTTTGGAAATTTGTTTTATCCAAATAGGTGGATTCAAGGTTTCCATGGTCTGGAGTGTCTTGTCCTTATTGCTAATTATTCTTAGTGGCAGTAATTACATTTTATTCTTGTAATATAATTTTGAAACAAGTTGTAAAGTTCAATGGACATTCTAATAGGCGTAACCAAGATAAAGAATTTACATCATCACACCTGTGTGAGGAAACGTAAACAGTGGCTTAGACGTTAATAAATATTTTGGTAAAATTTGCTCTATGGGTAAACTCATCAAGTTACATAAAGAATAAATAGAAAGCATGAGTAAGTATTCGTTAAAAGGTGAAATAAACCCGTTCCTAAAATAAGGAAATTCCGAGCACATAATTCATAACATTAGTGATGAAATTAGTAAAAAAAAAAAGTTACCACAGTCGAGTAAATATTCACATCAAATACATATCCTCTTTTTTTTGGGGCAGGAGCAAAACCGCAGTATCATTATTAACTTTGAAATGATCAATGGCTCATCTGCTGTTAGCTATTGCATAAACATTCCATCGTTACATCAAAAGCGGAAACTAAATTTATAATAATGTTCCCCCAGCTGTGGAAACTCGTGTTATTCCAAAAAAATAATAAATAGATAAATAAATAAAAAATAAAAGTTGGCCCCGAGCTAAAATTAATTCAATAGTTTTCTCTGTGCTTGCGCTTTTATCTCGTGTGTGTGTGTATGTGTGTGTGCTTGTGCCCTATCTGTGTGCCTGTGTTGTCGTGTCTGTTCGTTTACGTATTTTTGTAAAGAGGCAATAGAATGAAAATTACATTCTTTTATGTCTGAATTAATTTTTTACCGTTACTGCTAAGAAGGGGGCCGGGTTCTTGCGAAATGTCTAGTATGTATTAGCTCATCTTGTTTCAACGATATGATAAACTGGCGTTACATTATTTGTCATTTCTCATCCTTCACTATCTACAGAGAATTCAAATTAGGAAATCAGATAAATATATTGATAAAAATTAGTTATTCCTAATGTCGTTTATCTTTTCCAGAGCTGGCGGAATCTTGTTAATAGTGTGTCTAATAACCTCATTCCTATTAACAGCATATTTCTGATAGAAGAATTGGGAAAAATTATTTTCATAATGAAATTATGTTATTCTTTACATATTTCTTTATTTTGTGGGGGGGGGGGGGGGGGGGGGGGGGGGGTGGGGAGGGATGAATTTATGCAATGTCTAAGTGTGCCTGTTGATATCTAGGTTCTGTTGATACATATTACTTGAAATGTCAAAATACGAAACAGATTAATCTATGCAACGAAATTGTTTTATTAATCGCATCATTATCTTAAAAAAGAATGGACTTATATTTTTGTACTTGTGTTTATATGTTAGTTCTACTGTTCCCATTTATTAGATGAACATTATTATTATTATTATTATTATTATTATTATTATTATTATTATTATTATTATTAATTTTTATTTTTTTGTCTATCACAGTCCTCCAATTCGACTGGGTGGTATTTATAGTGTGGGGTTCCGGGTTGCATCCTGCCTCCTTAGGAGTCCATCACTTTTCTTACTATGTGCGCCGTTTCTAGGATCACACTCATCTGCATGAGTCCTGGAGCTACTTCAGCCTCTAGTTTTTCCAGATTCCTTTTCAGGGATCTTGGGATCGTGCCTAGTGTTCCTATGATTATGGGTACAATTTCCACTGGCATCCATCCCATATCCTCTATTTATTTTCTATTTTCAGGTCTTGATACTATCCATCCATTTTTTCCCTTTCTTTTCTCTTCCAACTCTGGTGTCCATGGTATTGCGACATCAATGAGTGATACTTTCTTCTTGATTTTGTCAATCAACGTCACGTCTGGTCTATTTGCACGTATCACCCTATCTGTTCTGATACCATAGTCCCAGAGGATCTTTGCCTGATCGTTTTATATCACTCATTCAGGTTGGTGCTCGTACCACTTATTACTGTAAGGTAGCTGGACATTCGCTTGCTATGTGGTTTATGGTTTCATTTTTCGTATTGCAATTCCTACATATCGGAGAGATGTTATTTCCATCTATCGTTCTTTGAACATATCTGGTTCTTAGGGCCTGATCTTGTGCCGCTGTTATCATTCCTTCAGTTTCCTTCTTGAGCTCTCCCCTCTGTAGCCATTGCCACGTGTCATCGCTGCCCAGTTCTTTAGTCTACCTCATGTATTGTCCGTGCATTGGTTTGTTGAGCCATTCCTCTGTTCTGCTTGTCATTCTCCTGTCTCTGTATATTTCTGGGTCTTCGTCTACTTTTATCAGTCCTTCTTCCCATTCACTCTTGAGCCACTCGTCTTCACTGGTTTTCATATATTGCCCAAGTGCTCTGTTCCCGATGTTGACGCAGTCCTCTATGATTATTATTATTATTATTATTATTATTATTATTATTATTATTATTATTATTATTATTATTCAGAAGGTAAACCCCAATTCAAATGGAACAAGCCTGCAGTGGCCATTTACTTGAAATTCAAGCTTCCAAACAATATGGTGTTCATTTGAAAAAAGTCACAGAGGATGAAAGGATATACAAAGTAAAAAAAAAGAAGAAGAAAAAAAAACAGACCAGTTACTAGAACATGAAAAGGTAAATTAATAAATTAGTAAATAAATAAATGAAAATAAAAAGAACAGAAGAGCAAGAAAAATTCACGAATAAAATCACGTATCCTTGACAATATTATTGTCATTCTTACAGGAATTTCATTCACTGTCGGAAAGATATGGGGTCACAGGGAAGAAAATATGGCAGAATATCTTTCGGGCTCTACGCGCCCGTGAGAAATGTCGGCGAAAATGCAAATGACTGAAGGGTTTTTCAAATGCCGTCGTGACCTAGATAGGTAAGTTGTCAGGATGATGAATGGGAAGGAATGACAATAATGATGATGATGATCGTCTTTGAAAATTTCACTCTATTTGTGAGTTGTTATTTGAATCTTAACTGCAATTTTTTTTTTTTTTGGTGCGGGATTTGATATAAGCACACACCCGTATACACACAAATAATATATATATATATATATATATATATATATATATATATATTATATTTATACATATATATATATATATATATATATATATATATATATATATACTATTATATACAAATATATACTATATATATATACATGTTATATACATATACATACATATATATATATATATATACATATATATATAACTATATATATATATATATATATATATATATATATATATATATATATATATATGCTGCTAGCTACCAAGAAAAACTAGGGAGGCTTCTATTTAGAAAGAAACAACAACCAACCAAATAAGTGAACTATATCGATGGCCACAAATAAGCAAAACAAAATGAAACAAACAAAAATACAGCCAACGATGAAATAAAACACATTTATATCTAGAACCAGATTCCAGTGAAATTGTCTTCTTGCAGAATTATCCAAGAGGCCGGAAGAGGAATATTAGTGACATAAGAGGAATTCCCAATCCTTCAAGCAATTTTGTACTTTGAACGCCATTGATCGACGGAGCTTCGAAGAAATAAGAGGCAAGTAAGAAATGCAATATTCCGTCAACGCAAATTGACATTGTTAGAGTTGATTGAAGCTTCCAGCAAGGGATCATATGAATTTCCGTTTGCAAGCTTTTCCTTTGAAATACATTAAATCTTGTGTGCTGTCAAACAATTTCTCTCTCTCTCTCTCTCTCTCTCTCTCTCTCTCTCTCTCTCTCTCTCTCTTGGCTTACTATTATTTCAGCCACTTTACGTTTTCTTTTATTCTTTTATGTTTTTGTTTGATATTCAAGAGCCATTTGTTGTTTTTGTTGGTCTTCTGTTATAATGCAATTATTTCCTCTTTTTCAGTTATTTTCCTTTCAATAATATTGTTCCATTTAAAGTTCAGTTGCGTTTATGTATCATAAATGCTCTTCAGTAAAAGAGAAATATCTTGGTAATATCATGGTGTTGAAAGGGGAAACTTCTATAGTTTATGTAAATTCAACAGAGATTTCAATTAAGGATATATTCTGAAATCCATCGTTCATTTTAGGTAAAATCTATTAGAACCAGCTGAAATAGAAAGAGAGGAAACATTATAATCCACTGCAATATTTTGTCTTTTTATGCAATCAAATGATGATGAAGATGATGACGATGATTATTATCATTATTATCTTAAGGTTCCAAATACTATACATTCTCTCTCTCTCTCTCTCTCTCTCTACACAATTATGACAACAAGATCCGTTTTTAGCTCTACCCTGTGGCAACTAACTCTTGCCTGCAAAAAACCCTTCCAATGCGAAAGGCCTTCCAGACCTTGATCAGCGTGCTTGTGCTCTGGAAAGGAAATGGGCATCGAGGTCTTTGAGCGGTTCCAGGAAACAGTCACGGCGACACATGATGTGCTTTCAAGCCTTTCACTCGCTCTGAAGTGTGAGTGCTGAGTATGAGTCAGGAAGTCGTTTGACTTCAGGGGGACAAAATGCTGGCTTCTCTTTGATGGCCCGTTCTTGGCATTGTGCTTGTATGCAGAGAGAGAGAGAGAGAGAGAGAGAGAGAGAGAGAGAGAGAGAGAGATAGACAAAATCCTACCTTGTAATGAATTGCTGACTGAATAAGCAAGGGCTCTGATAAATGTTGTTCTATGTTCATTAACATTTCTCTTAGCTGTAAAGACAATTCTAGTTACGGATCAGATAAATATCAGGACTGACATTTTAGAGAACAACGTTCCCAGCTCCTTATTTACTACTATAATATTCCATATCCTTCATTCATACTCATCATCACGATTCATTTCTATCTGACATTGATCTTTTTGTTTCAGTTACTAATAACGTTCACTCATTAGCATAATCAAGTACAGGTCATTTATACTCATTAGAAACAAATTCAGTATTATATTCATATTGTAGGTTGACCGGTTTGTAATCAGTGCCAATCAAAGAGAGAGAGAGAGAGAGAGAGAGAGAGAGAGAAAATAAAGTTTTTATTTTTTCAATTCTAAACTACAAAACATCACGATACACCAGTACACAGCAGTGACACAAATCCCTAAGCTTTACACGACGAGCAGTAATGGCGACACGTACGTAATATTCTTTCAGCATTTTTATCCCTTTGTTTTTTCACCAATTCGTCCGTCCCTTCTCTGCCGTTTTGTAAGAGAGAGAGAGAAGAGAGAGAGAGAGAGATTAGAGGAAGAGAGAGAGAGAGGAGAGAGAGAGAGAGACTCCTCGACCTGTTTTTGTCCCACGAGTGAAGGTGAAACTTTGCTTCAAATTGCCTTTTCGACGACAGGAAAGGAAGAAGAAGAAAAAGAAGAAGAGAAAGAAGAAGAAGAGGCAACAGAAGTCGCAAGATCTCAGCCTTTCCTCTGATTGACCACCTCCTGCATATTAAAGTCCAACTTCCTCCCAATCTAACTTTTCCTCAACAGTTGGCGGCCGTGATGATCCCAGATGCGATTCTGATTGGTGGATATATGGCGGGAAATAGCGAGTCCTTTGGCGCGAAAGGGACAGATGGCGGCACGAGCCCATTTGATGGCGGAGATCTCAAATAATAGATGGCACGGGAGATGGTGGTTGACTTGGTTAAAGTGATATATGGAGGGGGAGGTACGTATTGGCCTGATGTTTGTGGAACCAGGAAGGGGAGAGGGTTGCGGAATTTTCTTAAGCTCTGATTTGAACTTTTTTTATTCTGTTTTCTTTCTTTTATGTTCCCAGCACAGCATTCCATTTCTCTTTCAAATATGGTCGAGAACGGTAAATGATATAAGCGAATTTTACGTACATACGTATACGAGGAAATAGGCTATAACACAGATACAAGATACATTCTTCATACAAACCACGTTCTCTCCAAATTCACTTCGGCCAGGGATATCAACTTGGCTATTGACCAATGAAGCAAGAGGAAAATATTTCCATAGAAGTGCTTTATAACTATATTCATTTTTATTTTGCAACCATAATCACTGTCATTACTTGACAAGATGCTGCTCATCTCGTAAGTCTTAAATTTTGGATATAACCCCAATTTTAATGACTTTCATACCTCCAATACAACAAACAATTTTATCTCTTGAACCGCATTTGTCCTATACGTAGTTGTAAGCATTGGAACCACACCAATTATCTTCCTGAATTCTGCTCTCTTAGTGATGTAATTAGCAGGTATATGGCATCAGTGAATATATATATATGTATATATATAATATATATATATAGATATATATATATAAATATATATAAAAATTATTGCTTAAAAAAAAATCACAGTAGATGCACGTGGACTTCATAGAATAAGCGAATACCACAGTGGTATTCGCATATATATATATATATATATATTAATATATATATATATATATAGATATATATATATATATATATATATACATATATATATATATATATATACATATACATACATATATATATATATATATATATATATAATATATATATATATATATAAGAGATCCTCACGTGAAAATTGTACGTAGCCTGAAATGTCTGAATATAAATGTTTTTAGTAATAATTCATCTGTCCAAAAAAGCATTGTTTTGTAATAAATCAGTGATGACAACAGGAGGCGTGTACAAATTAACTGCTCTGTTTGTAATTTGCCTGATATTGGGCAATCTGGTAAGGAACTAAGTAAGAGTGTTACACAGCATAAATATAATGTACGGGTTGCGAACGGTTCAAGTACCATTTTTTGTCACGTGAGGGATTTTGAACACCTATAGACTGGAATTCAGCTAGAGTCGTTTTAGAAGTTCATCAATGCATGACAGATTGTTAGTTGAAGTTGCCTCATTAGTTCTTTTAATAACATGAATATGAGACGATGGTCTTTTTAAGATGGACGAATTGTTGAAAAGTTTTATTCTTGATGATTTAAAAGTTAAACAAGTGTTAGATATTTTACAAACAGAATAGTTTTGTACTGTGATTTTAGTAACTACATATTTCCGCTAAGTATGTCTTTTGTTTGAACAATGTTTATTTGCATACTTAAGTAGGTTGTTGACTTGTGTTTTATTATTGTGGCCTCATGTTGCTTTCTTGGTATAAGTTGTTCTCTTAAAATTCTTCAGTACCCTGAAGATGACTTTGGAATAAAAGTTGAAAGTCTTGGTACCTCCTTTCATTTTCACGTGAGGATCTCTTATATACTTCACCCACGGACCATTGTGGAATTGCAAGATATATATAATATATATATAATATATATATATATATATATATATATATATATATATCTATATACGTATATATTATATATATATATATATATATATCATACATACATACATACATAAATATATACATACACACATACACACATATGTATATACGTGTATATGCAATATACAGTTAATATAAAATGAGACTCGTATAACAAAACCGCCCCTTCCTGATAATGGTCTCTTAAGGCTCAGGATAAAAGAGAAAACGAAAGGAATTGGATCCTTTATCCGGGAAAATGTTTCTCCGGAAATCAAGAGTCTGGAAGGAGTGGCGATTTCAAATTCAGAAGACAAAAATCCAGCCTCCGTGTCTCATGTAGAAGAAGAAGAAGAAGGAGGAGGAGGAG
>NC_061089.1:52528831-52553831 GCF_015104395.2 Macrobrachium nipponense
TCCTATTGGCTAGTGGTGAATGACTTTTTCTATGGTTATCAGTACATGTTATAGTAGTTATCTGTAGGACTAATGATTCCTAGACACCAAGAACAAAAATAAAGTTTAGCCACATTTCCACCACTTTATCATTCCTCGGCTAATATTACTGATTTTCTCAATAAGATGTTAAGACCACAATGTCATGACATATCAGTCATGCAATAACAACGTACGATGTAATTTTCGTGGGAAATTCTTTTCTGCGATTATAACACTGAGTTGCAAATAAAGGCATACATCTTTATGATTGATAATATCCGCATTATGTTCTGTATTACGATTACGAAGTCAAATACGAATTATTCTAAAAAATGTTAGGTATTGACTCTTTTGATTCAGTCATTGTACAAAGATAAATTATGGAAGAAAGGGTGGGATTTCTACCATAATAGAACATATTTACCCCTGTGTGTAATAATGTAGTTTGAAGAAATAATAAATAAATAAATAAATAAAAATTAAATTAAATTAATTAATAATAAGAAATAAATAAATAAATAAATAAATAAGAAATAAATTACTTAAAACGTATAAATTTCATGTGAACCAGATGTTTATGGATACTATGCATCCAAGATGGCTTAATTCTACAGAGTTATCATAAGCGTGAATGCCACTACCTGGTTTCAGAAATACAAAATATCCGGTTATTCGAAATACAGTCTTACGAGCTTTTGCATCAATGAGAAATGCCGTACCAGTGCAGTTGTTTTCTGTGTCTAATTGCTAATACATTATCCGAATATGCGGATTTAGGTTACGTACTGGCGTCACAATAACGAAGGTATGATAATGAGAAAACTTAGTCCACTATGAAATATAATATAAATAAAATAATAATAATAATAATAATAATAATAATAATAATAATAATAAATAATAATAAATACTCAGTCACGTGTGGAACAGAAATAAATCGGACTCACGTCAGAATCGGAACCAGGTCTTTCATAATAATAATAATAATAATAATAATAATAATAATAATAATAGTTCCATTCACAACTTCATTAAAATGACAGTCGCCACTCTCATCAGACGAGGCGCCGGTGACTCAGGACATAATAATATTGTAATACAGACTTGGTTTACGGTTCTCATTACTCGAATTTGATTCCAGTTATCGTCATTACGTCGTCACTGCACTTGACCGGCCAGGAATCTAATTAGTTTGACAGAGAGCGCATATCCACCTTCCCTGCAACGCTCACTTCATGACGACGCGGAGTATTAGGAGATCACGATGCTGCTCTCAAGGCTTTATTGCAATGGTCCGGTTGTAGCTGGTTGTCGGTGTTGTGAAGTTGTACGGGCAAATGCATCTTTGTTTTAATTCTTGTAAGTGAATATAAGAAACAATGTATTACTATTTGTATGATGTATTATTATTTTTTTTTAGAGATGAACCCAGAGAAAGGTTCGAAAGCTTCTATAAAGTTTTACACGAGAGTTTAACAATTATATTATTGTGGACTGTTAAAGCATTATTATTATTATTATTATTATTATTATTATTATTATTATTATTATTATTATTATTATTATTATTATTCTGGTTTAGCATAAAGCGATCTTGTTTCAGTTCTTCCAAGTGAGTATAGGAGACAAGACATTATTATTATTATTATTATTATTATTATTATTATTATTATTATTATTATTATTATCACATGTGTCTCGCCGTCGAACTTCCCCGTTCCAGAGGTACTTTATTCCTCACACTGTTGGACTGTGGAACAGTATCCTGGATGATGTAGTGCAATTGGAATTTTACAAGTTCAAGTGCAGATGCAATGCATTACTACCCTAATGCAATTCTACTAGCTTTTTAATAGTTTACTTACTTTTCTATTTATTTATTAATTTGTTAATTTACCTGCTTTTGTAATAACGGGTCTCCTCTTTCTGTATTTCCAACTACCTTCTGTTACTTCTTCAGAATGAGCACCACATTCTTTAAAACGTTGAATTTTACGTCTGTGGCCCCTCTGGGCTTGTTCCATATAGGGTTTCATCTTAGTAATAATAATAATAATAATAATAATAATAATAATAATAATAATAATAATAATAATAATAATATAATGATAATAATAATAATAATAATAATAATAATAATAATAACAACAACAACAATAATAATAATAATAATAATAATAATAATAATAATAATAATAATAATAATAATAATAATAATAATAATAAAATGATTATTGCCCTAATTCTTTATTTCCTATCTCGCTAAGTCACTGTGACAGTGAACTGATGTTTTTTTAGGCGGATATATGAATGACAATCTTTCCGACAATTATTTTTTGTTTCATTTCTGCCGCGTAAAAAAAAATTCAGTATTATTTCTTTCGTGACTGACATTTCATTTATGAGTAATCTGCCTACACATCCCATTTGTGGCTTTAATTCTTTTTTTTTTTTTTAATATCTGTAGCATAAGAAACGTCAGTATTAAAACTGTGCGATTGGCATAGTTTTTTTGTGTGCATGTCTTTTAAGAGGACATTTTACTTAAATGTCAATATCCGTGGCTATAACACTTCAATTTGGTTCTATTTGTATAAAACGGGAACATCGGTATTTAAACTAAATCAGTTTTTGGAGATAGATAAGATACAACATTTTATTCGGCTAATAATTAGGGAAATTCTATTTTGTGTACGAGTAGAGTATACTTAAATTCCAAATTTTTGAAGAATACTTCTTCATTCGAATTCTAATCATGCAAAATAATGAAATCAGCATTTACACTGCGTATGGGGAACTGACGTCCTTCTCACATAAACAAAGTGGGTTTGTTTAGTGTCACTTTCCATATCAATTTTACACCTCCGTTTCTATTTTGTAAACCAAACGTACCAGCATCCGGATTCCGCGCCCTTGAATGCTAATCCTACAGTTCCTGAGCTTTGAAGTTATAATATTCTTGATTGTTCATTTAATTAATCACTGATAATAGCGAAAGCATTGTTGATTCTAAGAGGAAACCTACTTGGAAATGCTAATGCTGGAAGATTGGACGTAAGCGCTGTCTGCCTGCTTGTTTATTTGGCCGTCTGTCTGTCTGTCTGTTTGTCTGCCACCCTGTCTTCCTAGAGGATCTCATGGAAGTCCTGTGTTGTATAACAGGATACAGTTTATTTCAATGGGTACAGTAGGATAAGCAAAAGATTTTAATATATTGTAGAGAGTGAAAAGACTTGCTAAATAATTGACATCTTTGATGAAGATTGATAACCCGACTACTGTAGAATATGTAAATTTGTTCTTATATTTCCTAAGGTATGATAACGTTAATTTTAATCAACCTTTCAAGTGACATGATACATTGAGATTAATGGAAATTATGTTTGGCTAATGTGATTATTTGTTTCACTGACTTTAGGCCAATGAATACATTTGACGTAAAATCATATAATCAGTTAAATGCTGTTATAACAGGCTTTACTGAACTTCGTATAAACTCATTACACGAGTTTACTTATGAATATATGAAAATATTTAATTTTTTTGCTAACTATCAATGTCCTCCGTTGTCTTTGCAATTCCTATACGTTTCTTCATTTAGACATTTCTATTAAAACTTATACTAATTTAGCTTTGGATTTCACTCCTCGAGGTTCAAATATCTCTCCCTTTAGAGGAAATAACTTTCCCCTCCATGATCCGTCTTTGCCTTTCTGCAGGTCTCTTCTTCTTCTTCTTTCTCACCGCTTTCCCTACATTAAGAGGTCGGTTGCCTGATGCTCCTTCTCCACTGCCTTCTATCAAAGGCATCTTCCTCTACCAAACCTCTTCTCTCCATATCTTCTTTCCCTTTATCTCACCATCCAGTTCTCTGTCTCCCTCTCGATCTTCTTCCTCTAACAGGCTCCTTCCATGCCCTCTATTTTGGCTTTTTAATCATCTCAAACACCTTCTTTTGCGATATCTACGTCGAGTTCATCTCTCATAACGGCAAATAGTTTCGCAAATACGATCCTTGTTCGTTCATTTTACCACCGGCTATATCAACATAAAACTACAAGACGCTTCAGTTGTGAGTAAACCCATATTCAAGTACTTATTTGTTTATTTATTTATTTATGTGATAAGACAAATCTTCTCAAAGTCACGTGAAGCATAGCTCCTTTTGCTTTTATTTCAGATACTCATTTCCCCAATGTTTACTTCTCACTCTAACACACTTTTAAGTCTTTCCTTTCGGTATTATCCGCTTCATTTCACTCATCATTCTATTGTCCTTCACGTTTTACTTTTCTCTCTCTCACTTCAGCGCTCCTTTATTTTGTTTTAACATAATTCTAATTAGGGACTTCCTTGCATTCAACTCGGCATTTTGTTTACTTCTTTCTTTAAAAGTTTTCAGTGAATTTGTTCGTTCACATCTTTATTCTTCTCTTCTGTATCATATTTGACTTCTCTCTGTCTAAAGTTCTATATATTTTTGTTCTCATCCTCTTTCTTGTGCTCTTCTCTCCTTTACCAGCTCGATTTTATTTCGTTTTTGTCTGCCTGTCTGTCGGTCTGTCTCTTAAAGTTTAATGCATTTTTTGCTCGTCTTATTCTCCCAAAGTAATAGTCATCTCTCTCTCTCTCTCTCTCTCTCTCTCTCTCTCTCTCTCTCTCTCTCTCTCTCTCTAAATTTGAACCATTTTCCTCATGTCTTATTCTTTCATACGTAATAGTTATCTCTCTCTCTCTCTCTCTCTCTCTCTCTCTCAGTTTAATTCATTTTTACTCATGTCTTATTCTTCCACATGTAACAGATATCTCTCTCTCTCTCTCTCTCTCTCTCTCTCTCTCTCTCTCTCTCTCTCTCCTATTCTTTAAATCTTTTTCCTCAATCTCTCTCTAATTAGGTTCTCACCTGCATGCCAGTTCAATATTTTCGCGACATCGCCAGCAACTTTTTCAATCAAGCGAAATGACGCTTGTCAGTCAAACACACATTTTGGCGGTTCATTGCACGGGAGGTCTGCAATGGCACCAGCCGTGATTTACTGTTATTCTTGAAAAGAATGAACTTGCTGCGGTTCAAGATGAGTTTTGAAATTCTTGTCTCATAAATTTGACTACTTTTAGAATTGTCATTAGTGTCACTGGCGTTTCGATTCCACCTGTTTTATTCTGATTTATGTAAATGGGATTATGTATCTTACTGTTCGATTTTATACATAAACGTCTGTATCATGAATCGTAAAAAGGTGTTCCGAAAACATTTTCATTCGATATTTATTTGGGCTGTTGTATTTGCTCTATTGAAGCTTTTATTTAAACAACAAACGTTTATTCAATATTTTAGAAATTTGATTTTCATTATCATATAACGATGAATTCAAATAGTGTTTGATCTTCATATATAATGAATACATAAAACAAAACCAATCTGTTCTATTCAAAAACATAACAAATTTCCTCTTTTAAAAAAGTCACAAGACATGTGCCTCTAATTATTTATGTATCATTAGAATTTTTTTTGATTTATCAAAGATATTAACCAATTCATATGAAAAGCATATCTAAATATTCATCCCTTAAAACCTCAAGGTAAAAATAAATAATAGTCGAGGAAAATTATTAGAAAACTTGCCCAATAATTAAAAGAAACAATCCATTGTTAAGAAAGCCTTTCTAAAAAATTTCTCTTTCATACTTTCAAGATTAAGAAATATCACTGTTAACGTGACACATAGAAATATTACTCATATAATGAAGAAACCAATAAGTTTATCAAAATAGTTTCGCTTGAATCTCTGTTTTATAACCCCAATTCATTCTTGAGAAATATCCTCGGAATATTTATCTTTAATAACTCCGAGTTAAAGACGAATGATTTGTTTCAGGTAAAACATAGAACTCACATCTTATATGTTAAAGAAACTAATTAGTTCATAGGACTAAGCACCTCTTAAATCTTTCTCTCGAAGAGCCTTTAATGAAACAAGTGTTATTCTCCTACAAAACTAAAGACCTACAAGTTAAAGGAGATTAATTTGCTTTAAACTAAGCACAAAACCCACATTTCATATATTATAAAGAAAATAATGAGTTCATGGGAATAGCACCTCATAAATATTTCTCTCGACGAACCCCAAGTGAAACAAGAGTTAATCTCCTACAAAACTAAAAACCTACCTGAACGTGAGAGGCAGTTATGCGTGCTTCCGTTCTCATTAAGTAAATTGCACACCAGTAAATCCACTGAAACTTGAATTTAAGTGGAGGAAATGAGATAATCTTAATGATAGAAACAATAAGTAGGGGGAAGGATCACATGGTTAAGAACAGTAATTCGACCTAGAGATACGAATACAAGTAAGAGAGAGAGAGAGAGAGAAAGAGAGAGAGAGTGAGAGAGAAAGAGAGTTAATGAGCAATGACATCACCAAAATGGCATTCAGAGAGAGAGCACGAGAGGAGCGAATACTAATAGCAATCAAAGACACGTACATATATACAGCATTGCATAATAGAGAGAGAGAGAGAGAGAGAGAGAGAGAGAGAGAGAGAGAGAGAGAGAGGGGGAGGGAAACAGCCCCTTTGTTGAGGCAGGGGCCAGCGGGGTCGTTGTCGCAAGCAATGACTTAGCGATGAGTTCTTCACACTCCCATTGAAGGGGAGAGAGAGAGAGAGAGGGAGGAGACAGGGAAAGGAGAGGGATAAAAAAACAAAGAACGAAGAAAAGAAAAGCGGGAGGAGGGTAGTGACAAGCGAGGGGGAGACCCACGGGGAGACAGTCTGTGTGTGAGTGTGTGTGTGTGTGCGAGACCGTCAGGTTCAGAGGAAAATAAACGGTCTGTAGTCATCGGTCGTAAGGTTGCTGGGGCTGGCTCATTCTTTCTTGCTTGCTCATTTGTCCGCTGCGTTCAAGTTGCTGGCTTTGCTGAAGATCGTGCTTGATTGTCAACAACTGCACCGTTCATTTATGCTTTCTTGCAAGCTTATTTCTGCCTTGTTTCTTCTCTGCTTAGGGTTTGTTTGTTTGTTTGTTTTTATTTTTTTATTTTAGTTCTTCTTATTGCAGTGTAATCCGTTTTCGGATGAAGAATGACACTTCTCATGATGTGTCCATCATCTGGCAGTATGTTGAATAATCATGTTCTCACGTTATGTTCGTCTGAGTGCGTGAGTCCGGGTCTTTTAATTCTTTGCAAGCCATTTCATGCAGGCAGCTTATTTCCTCCTCCGACTCTCTCTCTCTCTCTCTGTCTCTCTGTCTCTCTCTCTCACAAACACACACACACACACACACATGCAATACTTCACTAGCTATTCCGTCCAGCCAGTTTACTTTTAGTTCTCGTAAATTCCTCCCTTACCACATCCTGTAGAGCTGGCATTCCCTTACCTTTTTCCCTCCGCAATTTCGGGTTTTCCTCTTTTTCCTGTTCCCCCTTCTCCCTCGGCCTCTCCGCTGTGCCCTTCCTCCTTCCATGGGACTTATTCCACCCCCATTTATTTATTCTTTGCTTCCATTGGGTCTTATATTGTGTTTATTGATATTTTTTTTAGATTTATCTGTCTCGTAATATTTTTCTCTTCAAATTTGCTCTGTCTGTCTTCGATTACTTTCCGAGTATCGTGTTGTAAGGATCACTGACCATTCTAACTTGTCTAACTTTCTTCGAATTCAGATTAAACTCAATCGTTTAATTCTCTCTCTCTCTCTCTCTCTCTCTCTCTCTCTCTCTCTCTCTCTCTCTCTCCTTTACCTTCATGCACTTCTTAGCTAAAAGAGATCATTTATTTTCCTATACCAACATCGTTGTTATGTCCCTTCATTTAATGTTCGTAATTCCATATCTCATACTTCTCACTATGAAAAATGTACTGAATCCCTCTCAAGCATTCGAAGACATTCGTCTTAAGTCGGAAATTTCACATGCAAATCTCACGCAGCGTTCTCTCCCTCTCTCTCTCTCTCTCTCTCTCTCTCTCTCTCTCTCTCTCTCTACTTCCGATTCGCCTTCTTTCCACTCCACATTTTCCCTTCCAGCCACTCAACACAAAATGTCCCTGAAACGCCCTAATGCGGAAGTGGCCTCACCGCCTTCCACCATTTTGTGGTCAGGGTCACCCTAACCCGCAGCCGAAGCCCTGGACAATCTCAGCTCGCATGCGGTTTCGTATGCGGTCTTTTTCCGCACTGACTAATAGTGAGGCGCAAACGAAAAGAAAAGAAAAGAAAAGAGAGATTATAGACGAGAATATCGAAGGAAGTGTTCGTGGGAAATTTAGGGCTAACACATGTATGTATGTACATACCCGCACGCACAAACACACACACACACACACACACATATTTGTGAAAATATACATACGGATATATATATATGCGTGTGTGTGTAATTCACAAAAAATAAGACACAAATATAGTTTAATGTGGAATTCAACAAACCTTGTACCTAGGGAATATCTCACAAGCAAAGGGAATAAAAAAAAAAAAAAAAAAAAAAAAACCTCTGCGCTGGCCTGTATTCGAATCATGGGCTGGTTTAGAAACAATGGCAACCAATAACGCCTTGGCCAGGATTCAAACCATGGCTTGGTTTACAAACAAATTATTTTGCAGGGGGACAGTTTATTAGGAAAATGAACGATAAGCTTATAAGCCGGGCAGTAAATAAATAAATAAATAAATAAAAAATAAATGAAAAAATGAAACTTCGCGGGGTCTTTTAAGCGTTTTTATTTTTATTTTTATTTTGTTTTGTTTCGTTTCTGTAACGACGCTGTAACGAGCATGAAAAAAAAAAAAAAACGCGAATTTTCAGTTTTTAATGTCGATATAACCACAAGTGACATTATAAGAACTTGAATTAAAGTCTGTTGGAAAAACTCAAATTACAAAAAGATACTCCAGTAACTATAACCTCACTAAAAATATATAACAAGCAAAACACAACATTATGCAATCACTACCGGGTAAAGTAACTGCAAACTGCAGTCATATCCGTAAGTTGAGGTATTTTCAATTCAAGTTTAAAACTTATCGAACGATCGTGTGTTTTTTGCACGGATGTGGACTCAAATCATTGCAAAGCCACCTTCTCCCTTTAGGTATTCAGTGACGTAGCAACAAACAGTTGTTGCTTTGCCAGCTAACTCCATCTGAGTACAGAAGTTATCAGCGTACGCCTACGGATGACTTTGAGAGCCTATTCTTTATATAATATACTTTGGAAGTATGTGAACTTAATTACTGATTATTATTATTATTATTATTATTATTATTTTATTAGTTTTATATTATTATTATGATTATTATTATTATTAGATATTTATTATTATTCATTTATTATTATTATTATTATTATTATTATTATCATTATTATTATTATTATTATTATTATTATTATTATTATTATTATTATTATTCAGAAGATGAACCCTTTTCATATGAAATAAACTCACAGGTATACTATTGACTTGAAATTCAAGCTTCCAAAGAATATGGTGTTCATTAAGAAGTAAGAGAAGGTAAAGGGAAATACGAGTGCAGAAAGAAGAGATCTCACTTTTTAAAAGGAAAAAAATAACGAGATATTAACAAATAGATGAAAAACATTAAAATCCAAGGAGAATAACAATAAATAACATTCCTTGTTTCATCTCCTAGACGAGTAAATCTCAAATATCATATTACCCTTAACTGAAACATTTTACTCGACATCCCTTCATAATCACAAAGATCTCCATTTTACTTAAAAAACTAGGCTTTGATCCTTCATTGGGACATATTATAAAAGTCTCTTTATTTACTCTTACTAATCACCACCAACCAACCATTCTTCAAATCAAGTTGCGTGATTAAGTCTAAATATTACACAGCAAGGATATGATTTTTTATTCGAAATTCAGCTTCGTAAAGATATTTAATTTTATTACCACTTAAAATAGCATTTCCATGCAGTTATCATTAATGTACAAATGAATAAGTTGATATAAATGAATAAGTTGATATAAATACGGAAGTATGAAAATCGACCGATTAGTTTACGGCCATTTCGCTTTGGCTTAGGAACAAACAATTCGGTGGTTTCCGGTAAGAGGCACAAAAGCGAAGACAGGGCCTCTACCGGCCGAAAAAAGAAACTGCCCAGCAGGAAGCCGGTTGAGAATGCTTGTTTCAGGCATCTATAAATGGCAGAAGCACCCAGGTTTTACGGTTTTTGCAATTCTATTTTTACTAGGTGGGAGGAAGTGTTAGATTTCCGAATCTACTGCTGCAGTTGGATTATACCTACGACAAAACCTAAATCAATTTTTATGAATACTTGCACATTGAATACAACTGCAAACCATTTACTATTAAAGTGACACAAAATGTTATTCATGTTGACCGAGATTTCAGCCCTACACGTAATTGACCAGCCCGTCCTGATGTACATGGAATCCCTTCGGGGGATTATCATAAATCCCTCTTTATCCTTAACAGATGAAATCAGATTACACTTTTAAAGCAACTGGAATTACCAGCAGGTAAAGAAGGGAACGGTAGGAGGAACGTTAAGTGCTGAGGTTATTAGTTACAGCTAAAGTCGACGTTTTCGAATATGTGATGGCATGATCTTTGTGGGTGTGATGGGTATAACGTGGATTACCGAGCTGCAAGTTGACCGCAAGTTCATAAATACTTTATGAACTCATTCCCTTCTTTTACTCAAGCCAGAGCAGCAGTCTGTTTCTCCTTTTATTACTTATGAACGTAATTTTTCATTTAGCGAAAGATAACTATAGACATCTAATTCACTGGTTACATCAACATAGAAATGCTGGATTCGAGGCAATACATTAATATTGTCCCTCCTCGTCCGTTTCGAGATTCAAACACTAGTCACTCAGTTTGTGAGTAAGTCAGCAACCAATGCGTTTCTGGGGCAAAGAAAATGACACCTAGGTGGCCGCGAGTTCGATTCCTAGGCATTCCACTGAGGGGTTAGAGATGTGTATTTCTGGTGATAGAAGTTCACTCTCGACGTGGTTCGGAAGTCACGTAAAGCCGTTGGTCCCGTTGCTGAATAACCACTGTTCCATTCAACGTAAAAACACCATACAAACAAAACAAACAAAGAGAATGAGAGGGAAAATTGCTACGGATATTTGTCAATTCTCTTTGGCATTGTTATGAAATATATAACAGTAAGAATAACACATACCCACAAGGAGAGAGAGAGAGAGAGAGAGAGAGAGAGAGAGAGAGAGAGCGTCTTACCTGAGAAAGCAAGGACATTAAAAGACTTTTCCTTGGCGTCTCCTCTAAATTATTCATCCCATTTCTTAACGAAAAAAAAAAGTTCCTGTTTATGAAGAATTTTTCTGACTTCTGCTACTTATGATCCCGAACATGACCCTAACATCCGTTTTTGAGGATCATCTTTCAAGAAGGGACTCCGAAAAAAGTAATAATACTAAAAAAAAAGTAAATGACTTCCCTTTCCGTTATATGTGCTTCGTAACGCCTCTTAACCTTACCGGATTTCATAACATTTAAAGGTGTATACATGACATTTTAAGGGTATACATACTTGTTACCCAGTTAAGTTAGTTTCGCTATTTTATTATAAAAATTACTAACGTAACAATACCGTTCTAGAATGTGGTTAGAGTCGGGGCAACGGTTTTCGACCCATGGGATGTTTTGTAACTTATTGTCATGAAGTTGTGGCCAATGAACTTTTCTTTTGTAGGTAGATATATATATATATATATATTTATATATATATATATATATATAATATATATATATATATATATAGTATATACCCCTATATATTACCCCTATTACACATAAGGACGCTTATGCATGTGATTGCTATTGTACTATGTACATATGTACATATATATATATATACATATATATATATATATATATATATTATATATATATATATATATCATATATATATATATATATATATATATATATATATATACTATATATATATGTATATATATATATATATATATATATAATATATATATATCTATATATATATAAATTTCTATTTACGCCTGTATGTATATAAGGAGGATCGCATCTACGAGCATATGTAGTACAAATAAACTCGTATATCATCAGCCGAATAATTTACTTTAGTTCGCTCAGCCAAAAATTTCGAAACCTTATTATCCCAGCACTCCCTACAAGAATAAATTATGCTAAGGTATTCCCCTTAACGAGTACCATCCGACGAATATTTCGCTCCTTACGTGATTCCCGGTAAATATATAACTCATCTTTGAAACCGGGCGGACGGCCTTATTCCAAAGGCCCGAAATATTCCAAGAAAACGTGCAATGTTTGCCAAGAGACCCCAAACGCAAGCGATAGCCCTTGAATGTTAGGACCCGTTTGGATGGAGTCATGTGGCGGCAATGCCGTCGAAGTTTAAGCACTTTCAGCTATAATTTCGTTTGGCCACAGGACGTTACGTTTGGTGAGAGAGCAGCAGTCATTTCTCCTCTCTCTCTCTCTCTCTCTCTCTCCCTCTCTCTCTTTTCTCTCTCTCATTATTGGTGGTGGGATGCAGTTTGGAATTCCCTCTCACTCACTCTTTTCAAGATTTCTCTCTCTTAATGTTGCTGCATAATCATTAGTGCTGACATTTGGTTTGGCATTTTCCCTTATCTGAATCTTTTTAAGAATTCTCTCTCTTAATGTTGGTGTATATGCTCTCTCTCTCTCTCTCTCTCTCTCTCTTCTCTCTCTCTCTCTCTCTCTCCTCTGATGCAGTCTCTTTTCCTTAGGTTATAATCCCGTTTCTAATATCGAAATTCAGCCACTTTAGTCTGCATGATTGTTTTTTAGAAATAATTTTCAAATTAAGTTTTTGTCTTCGCCACTCCTACTTGCAATAAAAAATGTGACTCCACAAAATAATACAGCAACAGAGAATTCCCTTAAGAATTTCTTTTTAAAAGGATGAATTGTAGGTTTCTGGAGACTTAAAAGCCTGGGATTTTTGCTTACAGCTATAGAATAAAAGACTTTTGTCTTATTGATTCGTTTAATGAAAAGACGGAAAAGTAGCATTTTATTTTGAAGACAAACTAAATCAGTCACAGGATATTTTATAGCTGGGTGTGGTAGCAGCAAAAGATAGATGGTACTCTTATAAGCACTTTAACCATCTGGTGAGAATAGGCGTTGAATATCTCGAGAATATTTCATGAAAAGTTTCACGCAAGTGAGTGCTCCCAATAGATAATATAAATATTGACAGAGCAATGAACTCTCATGTCTCTCTCTCTCTCTCTCTCTCTCTCTCTCTCTCTCTCTCTCTCTCTCTCTCTCTCTCTCTCTCTCTCTCTCTCTTCCAAACCACTACGTCTGACTTACCACTAAGGACATAATTTACTGTTTGGGTCAACAGAGGCATACAGGATTCAGGTCCTTCCTTCTTTGAGCTGGACCGTTGCTCCACGAGGAGAGAGAGAGAGAGAGAGAGAGAGAGAGAGAGAGAGAGAGAGAGTTTGAACATTTCATGACCATAAAAAGTCATGGATACTGTCCCACAAATAAATATAAACAGAGTATCACATTTTATCATATGACTCAACTATGTTTATCCTTTGCCGAACTGAAATAACGTTATCTATTTACCATTCATGAAACATGACTCTACTGTTTATTGTTCCCCAAGGGATGGGGGCAGGGGTTGCCATTTTGAAGCTACCCTGTTTACTAAATGCAGTCTTGATTATGTGCATATAGATTTGGAAAAACAATCTTTGCAAATGATCGAGGAGAAAGTAATACAATTATCAAGTCTTGTCCACCCACGTTTGTAAGTTCCATACATACAGTAATAGGTAGAAAAATGAACGATGCAGGAAAGAGAGAGAGAGAGAGAGAGAGAGAGAGAGAGAGAGAGAGGAGAGAAGCAATAAACCTTTTCCAGACCTTTTTAGACTCTCCATAGACCTTTCCTTACCCCCTTCCCCCCCACAACAAGAACAACAACAACATCAAAGTAGTTTGTAGGCTTACTCCACGAGTAAGTGAAAATTTCGATTAATAAATAACACCATCTACTTACTTTCAGACCCAAACAACCGGCAAAAACCTTCTGTTAATCAAATGGTAGCCTTCAAGCTTTCTATACAACCAGAAAACCTATTAAAGCCCTCATATCATTGGATAGTTATATCTGAGCCATTCCGAATATCAATAGTAACTTTTCAAACTTTACAGAGGACTAAACAAAACCATCAAAACTTTTCACACATACATACACACACATACACACACACAAACACACACGCACAAATACACAGAAGACAACGTCAAAAACCCTTTACCATGAAAAATATAAGAAAATAAATAGCAAGACTTTCGGAGCTTTCACTTCTTCAAAAGAAACGAACACTGATAATATCAAACGTCTAATTTACCCAAAGAGTGACCATGAGCTAAAACACCTAAGTTTAAAAACGCTAATCTTTAAGAGTTCGAGGTTCGTGTTTGTTACTTGAAAAGCATTTTGAAGTTAATTTTTAAGAGGAATCCACTTATACCCTGGTTTCAAGTAGTTTCACATTAAATAATGATGCTTCTGATAGTGATATTTCATGTTACGTAATCTTACATTAACTCGGAGACTCTCCTCTTCAGTTGATTTCATCATGGAAAAAGTTTCAGCATTTTACAAAACATAAATAAATAAATAAATAAATAAATAAAAAATAAATAAATAAATAAATAAATAAATAAATAAATAAACAGAAGGTCAAAAAGGCATCGCAAAATATATACAAGTACCACAAGAATTAAGAAACAGGACCGGGAGGCAATCATGGGACGGATTAGAGCTTAAACGCTCCTAATGACGGCCATTGTTTTAAAAGCCGCGAAAATTCCGTCTGGCTGACGATGAAAAGGGACAGAAGAAACAGATGAGTGTTGCCCCTTAGCAATGAGAGACCTTCAAGTGGTTGGCCTGCAAATCCCGCTAGATTGAGTCAGCTGCAGACACACACAAACTCGCACACGCACACACGCACGCACACACACACACCAAACTAATACCTCCAGACCACAGGATGATGATTGCCCCAGGCCACAGACTGTCATTCACATATATGCTCACGTACGCTTATGTGTAACTATCATATTCCTCCTCCCCCTTCTCCTATTCCTCCTCCTCCTCCTCCTCCTCCTCCTCCTCCTCCTCCTACTCCTCCTCCTCCTCCTCCTCGATCCCACATGTACGTCGATTAACTCAATCAGGTTATCAGATACAGACAGACTCCAGAGACTACGAGCTGAAGATGGGATTATCAAGTGAACAGCCTATGTACCTACCTACCTGTCTGTTTATTAAGCCGTGCATGACCTACCCCTGAGCGTACAAACTGAATGGACACGTACACAAGAACATGTGTGTATATATATACATACATACATACATACATACATACAATACATACATATATATATATATATATATATATATATAGTATATATATATATTGTGTTCGTGTGCTGTGTATATACATAAGTTTGTTGTTTCCAATTTCGTTTTTTTTTAATTATTAATCTTGCTTTGAACTGCTCCCAACACTTCCTTCAATATACGATCATACAAAAATCTGACACTTATATGAGAACAAAACCTGAAAATTTTCGATTTTTTTCGACGATGTACTTTGAGTTTTTAAATGTCAGGAACATTTATGTCTTTATTTTGCTCATAAATGTAAGAGAAGCAAGCAACTCTCTCAGTTTCTGAGTAATGTAGCTCCAGTGCATGATTAAGAAATCAGGTCGTTCTCATACACATTTCTTTGGGTCCCTTTGTGAACCAGAATTTTCCCATCAAAAATAAAAGGCTTCTATTAATGGTAAAGTTAAGAACACAGACTATAACTTTGCAAGTTTATAAAGGCATATCAAGTTAAAGGTCCTATAGCTCGTCCTGGTTACAAACAAAATAATTTAGTCGTATAAAAAAAAGCAATTTAAATGGTTCTATTTAATGGCAGTTAATAGCTCTGATATTGCATACAGTTACTAAAAAAAAATAAAGAACCCGGAAATTTCTTATATAAACGAACCTTGAAGAAGTTTAAAACTTTTAAAATGATTTGCCTTTACGAACTCTGAAAAATATTCTGTTCTCAACTTTACCATTAACCGGAACCTTTTATTTTTGACAGGAGAATTCTGGGCCGCAATGAGGCCGAAGAACTAACGACACGAGTATTTAAGTGACTTGATTTGTTACTCAAGAACTGATTCATCATCTATGCAAGAATTGAGAGAGTTGATCATACTGATAATGATAAAATAAAATACCCTTGTAACGAAGTAAAGGTAAGTATGATTCATGACTATAAGAACATTTTAATCGATCTTAAATTCTTTTTGTAAAGTATGTCTTTTTAACCTTAAAATTATTCTACCACACACTAACTCATACAGGTTTCATGCTGCAGAGACACTGAATTATTCTCCTAGCTACTGATTACAGCATCGTTAAAGACTCTTAACACAGCCTTAAAATCAAGCATACACGAAGAGCTTTTTCTTAAAAGGAGAGAATCGTTTATTGTCGACCTTGAAATTCCGAGGGTTAAGCGTTGTTTGTATAACGAAATATGACAGACATTGTGTACAACTCTTTCAGAGTCAAAAAAGAGATGAAGTAATTTACCAAGTTTCTTTAAATTAAGCAAATTTACAAATGTCCATCAACTTCTGAAGGAAACATAATTGGAGAATACTATCTTTATCTTAGAGAAACTTGTAGAGAGTCAAATGTTAATATAACTGATGCAAGACAGAATGCCCGTGCAAAAACTGGCTCTCTGAAGTAAGTGCTTCAGTTATGTGGAAGTTTAAAACTTTCTCTCTCTCTCTCTCTCTCTCTCTCCTCTCTCTCTCATCTCTCTCTCTCTCTCTATATATATATATATATATATATATATATATATATATATATATATATATTACTTCAATCATAAAGAACTTCAAATTCTCTCTCTCTCTCTCTCTCTCTCTCTCGCTCTCTCTCTCTCTCTCTCTCTCTCTCTCTCTCTCTCTCTCTATATATATATATATAATATATATATATAATATATATATATATATATATATATTACTTAAATCATGAAGAAATTCAAATTCTCTCTCTCTCTCTCTCTCTCTCTCTCTCTCTCTCTCTCTCTCTCTCTCTCTCTCTCTCTCTCTCTCTCTCTCTCTATATATATATATATATAATATATATATATATATATATATATATATATATATATATATATATATATATATTACTTCAATCATAAAGAAATTCAAATTCTCTCTCTCTCTCTCTCTCTCTCTCTCTCTCTCTCTCTCTCTCTCTCTCTCTCTCTCTCTCTCATATAGCTTTACTGATTCTCGTATTTAACTATAGACGCTGAATTTTAATGAAACAGGTGGCTAGGAAAACATAAGTACTTAATTGCTTCCTTTTTCCTCCAGGTAAAACCATTCTCTACAAAGCCTTTACGAAAGAGCGAAGAAGTTTGATCACTGAACTTCTTATTGAAGAAGTCCTAACTCCTTTACGCGTATATCTCTCATTTCCAAGAAGACGAGCAAATAACTTATAAGTTGAGGAAGGACGGAACTTGAAATGGCTTGTAAGAAGTTGCAAGCGTCGTCGCCTTGCAATTTGATGATTTTAAGTTGTAGTTAAAGTTAACAAATAGCTCTGCTGCAAAATGAATTCATATGTCGTCACAAAAAAAAAAAAAGAAGGAAGGATTTATTATCCTCCCTGATGTTGCAGAGTCTAAAGTAGGACAGCAGAGCGTTGCCGAAAAATTTTGGTGCAATTTAATTATCTTATCTATCATCTGCAAAGTTTCTCAGTCATATGTATTCTAATATTGATTAATGAATTTCATAGTCTAGGGCTTTCCTTTGAGATATTTTATTTGTTTATTCATTAACTAATAAATTAGTTCTTTTTTGTTAATCTGTCCCTCCTTCTATCTATTATATATATACTATATATACATATATATATGTATATATATATATATATATATATAATATATATATGTATATATAATATATATATAGATATATATATATATATAGTATAATATATATACAAACACACAATATTATGTTTGCCAAAGTTTAATGAATGAAAGACCTATAACAGTAGCACTCCTAGCAAGTAACGGAAAACAAGTAATTATTATTAGTCATCCTGAATTCTTGCCTTGCGCTATGACTGATGACTTTCTTGTTTATTTTAGCCTCAAAAAGCTGAATGGCCTTCCATTTTCAATCCTTTTATGACTTCGAGAGGCCCGCTGTGAAAGCGGTTTGGTACCAGATCAGCCCGTTTCTCTTTGACTCTACCCTGATACTATTCTCCTTATATTTTAATACATTTTTATCTGACTATTAACCTACTAATTTATTTTTTGTTAATTCTTACTGTATTTCCCTTTACCTTCCATATCCTTAGGAGGCTTGAATTTCAAGTCAATGGCTCCTGTGGGCTCGTTCCTTAAAATAAATCAGTTCATCTTCTGAATAATAATAACTGATTAAAAATTTTATAGAAATATATATATATATATATATATATATATATATATATATATATGTATATATCATACATACATACATATATATAATATATATATATATATATATATATATATATATATATAAATATATGTGTGTGTGTATATCAGAAGAATTTATATCAAATACACACTTAAAAAACTTAGCTTTTTCTTCTTCGCTGTGAAGAACAATACAAGAATAGCAACTGCTATTATTGCAATACAAGAAGCCCGAGCGGAATAGATATTTAGATAGATCGTATGCGAGCAGCCTGATATGGAAATAGGGGAAAACCATACGGGCGAGATAACTCGCAAAGAAAGAGAGAGAGAGGAAGAGAGAGGGAGGGACGAGAGAGAGAGGGGGTGAGGAGAGAGAGAGAGAGAAGATGAGAGAGAGATGGGGGTCCTGATTGGCCCGCCTACACTCGCGAAATATAACTTTATACAACTCCATTCATTTCATCGGTTGTGATTAAAAATACAAGCTCGGCTTGCATACATACACATACATACAAACAAACACACACATACACACACACACACACACATATATATATATATATATATATGTATGATATGTATATATATACATATCTATATATATATATATATATATATATATATATATATATATATATATATATATATGTAAATGAGAGAGCCACAATGCCCTCTTAACTTCTCGATTTTTTTTGCTCATTTTTGGATACACTTGTCACTACAAAGCCTGAAGATCCAAGTTCAAAGAAATTTGATGAAGAAATTGTAATGTCTGGCCCTGGGAAACGAACCCAGGTCCAATAATCACAAAGAGGTCACGTTACCCAGGACCAGACATTACAATTTCTTCTTCAAATTTCTTTGATCTTGGATTTTTCAGGCTTTGTAGTGACAAGCGTATCCAAAAAAAGAGCAAAAGAATTCAAGAAGTAAGAGGGCATTGTGGCTATAACATTTTCATATGTACGAGTATCTGGTAAAAAAGTGACCAGTAGATTCTACATATATATATATCTATATATATATATATATATATATATATATATATATATTATATATATAGTATATATAAATGTATACATACACATACACATTTCCCAGTTGCTAATGCAGATTAGGCGTCGGAGCACATATGTATAAATATTCATCCGGGATGCAAATTCCATACACGCAAACGATGAATGACTAGTTAACCGAAAAAAAATCTATTTAGACCCGTGCATGGATGAGTGACAGTAAATCATTTGGTTTGGCGATGCAAAACAGCACTGTAATTGTCTGTCCTCGCAGTTTAGCAAGCTGTCATAATTGCATGTTATTATTATTATTTATTATTATTATTATTATTATTATTATTATTATTATTATTATTATTATTATTATTATTATTATTATTATTATAGTAGTAGTAGTAGTAGTATTGGTTCTACAGTGATAAAAACCCACAACATATTTTGTAATCTGTCCATTGCTTATTATTATTATTACTACTGAAGAGAAAACGAAAAATCGCATTTTTTCGTAGCATGAATATAACGGTTTTAATGAACGTTTCAAGAAAACATTATTCTTATTATTATTTAATTATTATTAATTATTATTTATTATTTCATACTTATTATTCTATTTCTAAAAAACAGAATTCGAGAACTCCTTACAATAATATCATGCAGGGATCACGGCTTAAGGCTTACGATAGAACCTGTTGCAATATATATCAACAATGTGAACAACTTTTGATATTCAAAATGAACTTCACATTTAGCTGTGCGTTCGACTAAAGTCTTCTAATGCATTCTCATAAACGTCGAAGAACTTTGAAACTAATGCGTTCTAGTGTGTACTGATAATGGAATACATCGTACTGAAATTTAGAAAAATTAATAATAATCAGGAGATTATACAATATAGGGACATTTAAAAATAGTAAGGGTATTGAGAGAGAGAGAGAGAGAGAGAGAAAAGAGTAGAGAGAGAGAGAAGAGAGAGAGATTCCCCTAAAAAGCTTTGGACATCGACACAATCAATGAATGAAGAGAGAGAGAGAGAGAGAGAGAGAGAGAGAGAGAGAGAGAGAGAGAGAGAGAGAGAGAGAGAGAGGACCTAAAATAAAATACAGAATAGAGAAATAGCTTGTATTTTGTGGTTGGAAGAATATCGAAGAGTCATCTAATTCTTTCCATTTTCTCATCTTTATAACGTGTGCTAGTGTATATATATATATAAGAGAGAGAGAGAGAGAGAGAGAGAGAGAGAGAGAGAGAAGAGAGAGAGAGAGAGAGATTTGAGAATTGAAGAAGACAGTCAGCAGAGAAGAACCAAACAGAGAGAGAGAGAGAGAGAGAGAGAGAGAGAGAGAGTTGAGAGAGAGAGAGAGAGAGAATTGAAGAATGAAACAGACATACAGAGAAGAACCAACAGAGAGAGAGAGAGAGAGAGAGAGAGAGAGAGAGAGAGAGAGAGAGAGAGAATAGTTCCGGATCCATAACAGAAAGATATCAGTTTTCAGGACGCTGCAGACCTTCAGGTTTAGTTTTTATTTATCTACATTTATTTGGTGGGATGGGTTGGAATATTGGGGAAGAGGGGAGTGATTTTTAAAATTATCATCAGTAAATGCTTGTGTCAGATCCTTATCTGGTCGTGAATTAAATATTTTCCTTCTCACTCCCTCTTGAACATAATGCTTATATACAAAACATATTGTACACACGTTCGAATAGACGTACTTGAAATGCAGACTTAATCATGGAAATATAGAATTTCTACACGAATAAGTATACCACTACTTATGTTGATAATACACAAACGCGTGTATTCATTTATATATGCATATATATATATATATGTATATATTATATATATATATGTATATATATATATATATATATATACCATATATTATATATATATACTATATATATATATATATATATATATATATATATATATATATATATATATATATATATATATATATATATATATATTATGGCCGTGGGCAGAACATATAATGAGAATGTCTGAGAACAGATGGACGAAAAGAATAACAGAATGGGACCCTAGACATCGCAAACGAAGCAGGGGAAGGAAGAGAAGACGATGGATTGAAGAGATAAGAAAATTTGCGGGTATAGATTGGCATAGAAAGACCATAAACAGATAAGAGTGGAAGAACATGCCTGGGGCCTTTGTACTGCAGTGGACTAGCAACGGATGATGATGATATATATACATGTAGCGCAAATTCCAACATGATTCAAAATTCATCACTCATACTAAATCTTTTGGGATTCGTAATGCATTATGAGAAGAGCAGATTTTCTGTTATCCTATAGCATCTGACAGCCAAAATTTGCAGACAGTAGCCATTAACTTATAATATTGGTTCCCAAATAGGCAATTACATACCACATTTCAATTAAACAACAATAATCAAGTTTAAGAGAGAGAGAGAGAGAGAGAGAGAGAGAGAGCTTATTTGGATAAGAGATATTAATGAGACAAAGAGAGAGAGAGATATAAGAATAATAATTGAATAAGAAAGGATGGCAGGCGATAGACACTAAGGATGAGAAGAGAGAGAGAGAGAGAGAGAGAGAGAGAGAGAGTATTTGGATAAGAGATATTAAAGAGACAAAGAGACATATGTAAGAATAATAACTGAATAAGAGAAAGCATAACAGGCTAAGAAACTGAAGATAAAAAATATTTTAGAGAGAGTATTTGGATAAGAGATAATAATGAGAGATAAAGAGAGAGATATAAGAATAATAATTGAATAAGAGAAAAGGCATGAGGATTAGAAAAAACTGAGGATAAAAAATATAGAGAGAGAGAGAGAGAGAGGAGGAGTGAGAGGGAGAGAGGAGGAGAGAGAGAGATTTGGATAAGAGATATTAATGAGACAAAGAGAGAGAGAGAGATAAGAATAATAATTGAATAAGTGAAAGGGTGACAGGAGATACACATCAAGGATAAAAGAATAAGAGAGAGAGAGAGATAGAGGAGACGAGAGCGAGGAGAAAGAGGAGGAGAGGAAGCGAGAGAGAGAGAGAGAGAGAGAGTGTGTGTGTGTATTGGATAAGAGATATTAATGAGAAACAAAGAGAGAGATGGATATAAGAATAATAATTGAATAAGAGAAACGATGACAAGCGATAGAAACTGAGGATAATGAAAATATTAGAGAGAGAGAGAGAGAGGAGAGGATTTGACGAGAGACTAGAGAGAGAGAGAGAGAGAGAGTATTTGGATAAGAGATAGTAATGAGAGATAAAGAGAGAGAGAGAGAGATAAGAATAATAATTGAATAAGAGAAAGGATGAATCGGAGTGGTGGGGGGGGGGGCGGGGGGGGGGGGGGGACAGAGGATAACAAATGTTAGAGAGAGAGAGAGAGAGAGAGAGAGAGAGAAAGAGAGAGAGAATGACTAAGCCGTTAATGGAACACGCCGTAACTCCGGCGGAGCGCAAACCGTCCGTCCGTCGAAAGAATGAGAGCAGAATGCACGACCATGACTAAGCTAGCCGCAAGCACTCCCGGGTGTCTCCCAAACCAGCGCTCTTTGCCAATCACGGGGTAGACCAGGGGAGACCACAGCCCCTTCTTTCCGGTGTATTCAGTAACGACCGTGGGCTGTTTGCGGTTGACGAATGGGCATGAGTTGGGTAGGATTACCTGGTGTGTGTGCGTGTGTGTGTGCGCGCGTTAAAGGCGGCTAAATGCAAGGAATTAAAGATAACTTGAACTAAACTGTAGTCGTGGTTTGTGGTTTGAGATTTTCCTGTAGGTTGTCTTTTCATTTCAAAAGGATTATTGTGTTTCAATTTTTTTTCTTAAGAGTGTGGAATTAAGCGGCCGGTGGATTTACAAGATGACATTTCCAAAAGTCTGGAATGTTTCAGGAAATGATTTCGGTTTGTATAGATTGTCAGAAATTTGTATTTTGCTCAGTGCTCTGTTTACGAACATTTTCTCTTTACGCAAAATTATCAGACATAATCCAATGTTAACAATGATTCTGAAATTAAAGAATCAACTGGAGGAATGATAAAAATTAACTGTAGGAAATGTAAATAAACAAAGTTGTATCAATAAAAATCACTGGAATATTTATGGTTCAATCAGTACAATTTGACCATCCAAGGCGAATGAATCAAAATAAAAGACAAAGGAATTACGGAGGAATTGTATTTTTCTTAAGTTTAATGAAGTCTCATGTTGGCCGGTTATATACATTGTGCAATATTATCTGCTCCGCAGTAAGACGAAGTGAATCATTGATTTCATTGAAGAGAGAGAGGAGAGAGAGAGAGAGAGAGAGAGAGAGAGAGAGAGAGAGAGAGAGAGAAATGCGCTTGTTATCGCCTCAGCGGAAATGTGGTTGAACACATCCTGTTTATGATAATTGACATTGGTCTTTGAAATCGCTTTATATATCGTTGGAAAACACTCGAAAACGAGTGTGTGTGTGTGTGTGTGTATAAGCGTTTGTCTTGGTTTGTGAAAGATGGGTAAATTGTTGGAGAGATAACATGAAATAAAGGACGTAACTGACGCTATATTTCAAAATTAAAGGAGAATTTCTACCATAAGTTTAAAATCTTTAAAAAAGAAATGGCTGAAATGACAACAGACTGGCACAGCAACAAAGGCTGATCTACGACCCAGTAAAAAGTTAATTCACCAAAGTATCCAAAACATGAAATTCTAAAACAAAGATCATCGGTCTGAAAACTCAAAAAGCTCAAATCAAAACCCAGACAAAGAGAGTTCTAAACACCGAAGGAGTTTTAAAACTCTGTCAAATAAAAGAGTCCGAAGCTAACGAAAGGAAGCATAAAACAAAATCTAATTATAGAGCAATCTGTAACTGACATAATTCAAGTTTATAAACCATCGTTAGCGTAAAGAGTGAAAACAAGGATGATACTATGATATTAAAGGATGATAACACTATTAAGCAGCAATTATGAGAAACAAAGTCAAACCGAGAGACTGAAGACAATCAAAAGAAACTTGAAAACGTACAGCAAGCTAAATTCTAAAACCCAAACAAGACAAAAATCAAAAGCAGTTCTAAACCCGGCAGCTAACAACACTTTTGGAAACCCTACCGAAAACAAAGAAAACACACACACACACACACACAGAAAATCATTCAAATAACTAAAACCAAGCCAAAGGACTAAAAACCTTTAAAGAAAAACCTGGAACATACAAAAGTCAAGAAGCCTTCATCAAACAGCAGTGACAAAATAAAAAAAAAAGAGAGAAAGAGGGAAAAAGAGATTTTTAAAAGCCCCATCAAGCGAGATTCTAAAATCCCATCAAATGAAAGTCTAACAAAGGATTCGAATAATAT